>NC_089744.1:4050000-4227500 GCF_040412425.1 Macrobrachium rosenbergii
TTCTGTGGTGTGCTCGGTTAGATACTGTTATATTGCGAAGTGTGCCAATACTGATTAACGATAAACCAGGGTGCATTGTGATCTCTAGTATTCTTTTTCGCTCTCTATCAGCATTGCAGCACACGTTCGTCCATTGTTCTTCTGTATTGTTAGATTAACCTTTGGAGAACGCACATATGGTTTTTTCATATGCGCATGCGCTGTTCATATGTTTTCATACGAGTATTGAAAAAGCCATGTTTTCTCTTAGCGTACCTCAGTTTTATCTCTCCTTATCTAGAAGCCGAGAATGATTGCGTTTGTTTGTCGACTGAAATTCGATTTGCTCAATTTTTGCAACACTCGTGTTGGATATAACTTTGTAAATGAGTTACAGTAATGTGCTGGTGTCCTGTATTTTGATACTTGTGTCAGTCGTAATGTGGTCCTTCTAAGAGTTCACATATTTTTAACATACTCTATACTCTAATAAATTACAGCTATTCGGCTTCCAAGTGATAACCAAATGAGTTTGCTAGCATGAAAACTAATTTTACAAAGACTGATCTGAGAGAAATGTTACTGAGCTCATATACATACATACATACATACATACATACATACATACATATATATATATATATATATATATATATATATATATATATATATATATATATATATATATATATACATGTGTGTGTGTGTGTGTGTAAAATATCTGTAATTTAATTAGAGCTAATGTGTATTATTATTATTATTATTATTATTATTATTATTATTATTATTATTAAAAAATACTCTTAAAATGGAGAAGCAAATCCACAGTTATGTATACTGTATGTATAGTACATATATTTAAAGATAAATCAATATAGATAGCTTTCGGGAACTTGTTTCCGAAAGCTATCTATATCGATTTATTTTTAAATATATGTACATATACATAACTTCTCCTTTATTATTATTATTATTATTATTATTATTATTATTATTATTATTATTATTATTATTATTATTATTATTATTATTATTATTTACAAGGACACAGCCTCAGTAACCATTCGCCTTTTATTTCTCTTAACGTTAATTTAACGCAACTGATTTTGTTCAGCAATACAAGTAGACGTAACCTTCATATTTTGAAATTTCTGATCCTCTGAATGTAATAAGCGTCACCCTGTGACACATTATTAAAGCATGAATATTGATTTTTTTTTGGGGGGGTAATTTTTCCGGTTTTTTCCCCCAAAAGATCGTGTGGCCATTTAATAATTTCTGTTTCGTTTCGAAATCATTAATCCTGACTGTCGTCATTATTTCCTATTCGTCAAATCCCATCTTCGTGACGATGACCTCTTGGTACGTGATACGCTTTTCACTGGGGAATAAATTTATCATTTTTAGTCATTCTTTATTATTTTTAGTCATTCGGAGAGGCAACGTGCATGCAACGGGACACTCGATCTGACGCGTGATTGTTGAAGAAAATGTCATTAAAACGCATCACTGAGGAAAATACCGAATCGACGAGCTTACCCTAGAAAACCCCCTGCCTTCCGGGTCGCCGAAGCTATTATAACTTTCACCTTCAGAAAGGTTCTCGTATCACACACACACACACACACACACACACACACACACACACACACACACTTCGACAGAAACCGGAAAAAAGGAGACAGAGACTCACTTCGGCCCTTCTCTGTTTCATAAGAGACTGGTATCGGAAAAACCACTTTCGATGAATGAGATACTTGCTACCATCTAACGTCCTCATCTTCTTCTTCTTCAAGTTCTTTGCGAAGGATCTTTAAGATCTAAAAGACTGGGAAAGAGTTAAGAGTTTCTTGCACAAATGGAAGCATAATGTTGAGGTTGGTCATCTTGTTATTGTGTTCACTGCAGTAGTAATGTCACGAAGGTGCTGGAGGTTTTGTAATTTGTTAATCCTTAGATTCTGACAGTCCTCTACCGTTAGTCTCGTAGTTTAGTCTTTGTCATTATCGTCCTTTTTATTTATCCTCATGCGACATTAGCTTCAGCAGCTGTTACCATTATAAATATTATTATTAATTATAAATCTTTTACTCTCGTGATAAGTCTTCACAATGTACAGTAATAACCCTGTCTTTCATATGTATGTTAAACTTGTAATTATTTAATCTCAACGTCCTTCCATTACTGAAAGAAAATAACCCTCTCCAGAATTATCTAACCATTTTTAATTTGTTATTGGTGTACCATTTGTTTTAAATCAGTTTCAGAATGTAAGGTACATTATAGAGCGCCAGTAAAGCAACTTCTGATCATAAAACGTTTACTCATAAGCCATACACCAAAAGGTTAATATTATTTCGATTTTCATCGTGAGAGATAAATATTACCGTTAATGTTAGTTCCCACCGCGAGAGATAAACAAAGAAATAAGGGCCCGAGTTTCTCTCTTCTGAATTCCTGAAACTTCGAACAACTTTATTGCTGGAATATTGGCAGTCTTATTAGATGCAAGGAATTCCGGTATGCTAAGATGCTCGTCCATTCTTTTAATGCAAGCTATCGCGGCTTTCGTGTTATGAATTGGTTGTTGAGGGCTTATGATGGGCCCCGGGTTTTGGTGGGGCGGGGAGGTGAGTGGACTGTGGAGGGGCTGGGGGTTGGGGAGGAACAAGTACCCTATCTCTTAAACCGTTCAGATGAAGATGAGTTTCTGCTTTGGTTTCGTGCAATCGTAGGCCTACTTATATATTATAAGTATGTGTGACTGTGTATATACATACATACATATATATATATATATATATATATATATATATATATATATATATATATATATATATATATATATATATATATATATATATATATATGTGTGTGTGTGTGTGTACAACGTATATTTGCATGTATTTCTTCTTCTAAAACCACTTCCTCCACGTATTCCTTCAAAGCCATCAGAACTCTCACCCACATGGGCATTCATGTCCCCAGATGACACTAATAGTTCACGTCTTGGAACTCTTTCTATATATTCTTCTAATTTTCCTCTGAATTCCTCCTTCCCCTCTTCACTACACCCTTGTTGAGGGGCGTATGCTGAGATGATATGCCATACTCTCTTATCTTTCACACATTTTAAGCCCATGAGCCTGTCACTGATACACTGGACCTCTGTGACATTCTCCTGCAGATCTGGGTGGAGAATAATTCCTACCCCATTTCTCCTTGTATCTTCCCCTGCGTAGTAAACTTTACATCCTTCTCCAAGCTTTCTTGCACTTTTCCCCTTCCATTTGGTCTCTTGTATACACAGAATCATAATTTTCCCTCTCTGCATGACATCAACCAACTCTCTTGCCTTTCCCGTGAGGCTACCAACACTCCAGTTTCCAATTCTCATCTTTCCTTTCTTTTTTCCAATCCTTTTTCCTCACTAACTTCTTTAGCCGCAGTCGTGACTTCTGCGGCGCCCTTCGCATATTTTTCACTGCTGTCAGGGGATACTGCGGCGCGTCGCTTACGGGATGCGCCCTAGCCCTATTGCATTCCGTTATAGACTCGAGATTCATTATTTAGTTTTTGACATTGTTTTCATATTCGGTTGGCTAGACCGGCAGCAGGTTGGACTATCTTGGCGTCCCCACTGGCTGGGTTTATACATGTATATACTGTGTGTATATGTATATATATATATATATATATATATATATATATATATATATATATATATGTGTGTGTGTGTGTGTGTGTGTGTGTGTGTGTGTGTGTGTGTGTAAAATTATTCGATCTCAAGTCGACTTTGTTTGGTAGAACAAACTTTCAAATTCCTTCATATCAAACAGCTCTTCTTATGTACATGTGCGTTAGTTATCAGTCATAATTACGTATATATGGTGACGTGGGGGGGCAATTTATTTGCAGATCATATGACCCAGAAGGAGGAAATTAAATTAAAAAAAAAAGGTGGGGGCGGGAATTTCAGCGCAACCGTATTTTACATGAAATGAACAGCGAAGTCATTACGTTTAATGATACGTGTATGAAACCCGGGTGAAAAGGGAGAGTATAGTATCGTCTTCTCGGCTTCTACTGCTAAGGGTAGACGTTATTGCGTGAGTGCGTTCGTTCGTTCGTGTAACCAGAGGAAAACAAAGCCACTTACGACACGACAAACCCGAAACCAGATCCTTCTTCCACAATCTATACACACACACACACACACACACACACACACACACACACACACACACACTCTTTCGATGCCTCGCCCCATTGTCACTTATTAGGTTTTTTTTTTTTTTTACCTTTCCGACTTCAAGATATAAAGGCTCCATGTGTTCAACTTTTTTACGATTTATTGCTCAGCCAAAGTAAAGGGGTGTGGACTTCGGAAAAAGATTATATTTTCTCTCCGGGTTACAAACATCTTTCCCCTTCGGAGCAGATTTTTGAAAATATCTTTTGTCTTATATTACTATATTTCAGTCAGATATCGAGCTTTTTATTCTGTGAAACATGTAAGGAGTATCTAAACCCATACCTAGAAAAGGCCTGACCGTCACATAACCATGTTTTGGCGTTGCAAAAGCAAAACTTATTCTCTCTATAAAAAAAAAATATTATGAGCATTCCTCAGATATTCCTAGAGCTGTTCTGAGTTTGATCAAACAAATCTCATCTTGAGATTTTTTATAAACAGCCGAGTAGATTTTAAGTGTCAGTCTTAGACATAAACTGGATGATCCAAGGGGAAGCACCAAAATACCTGTTTGGTCAGCAGACAGAATACCAACTGAGAACGAGTTTGGGACGCTTGAGCGCTCCATTTTCCCACTGGCTCATCGTCTGAGGCGTCCTTTTTCACATGCTTTGATTTAACTTGACTTCTGCGTTTGTCTGTCTGTTTGGGTCAAAACTTGTAACTCAATTTTCGACCTGTTCCCTTTGTCCGATGGACTTGAAATTTTGCATGGTTACTCAATCCTGGTGACGATACAACCTTACATAATCAGAAGGTCAGCAGTGACCTCTAGTGACCCTACAGCGACCTCTCCCAGTATCTCAGGATTTGTGTGAAACTCTTCAGATTTTTCATACCTTCTTTGACTCTGTAGAATAAGTTAACAACTCTAAGGATTTCTCAAACCTTCTTTGGCTCGACAGGCGACCACGTTCAATTTTTTTTTTAGTTACAATCATAAATCGGTTACATTTCTGTCAAGACTGAAAAGTATAAAACAAAAAATATATACAAATTTTATCTTTAAAACACACTTTTGTTAAAATGCACTAAAAAATAAAAAATTATTTTTTGAGACACCAGGATTTTCTTACACTTAATCACGTCTACAAAAATAAATGAGTGGGTGCCAAACATGGAAGGAAATGCTACAAGAAAATAAATATATATATATTTTGTAGCATTCCTTCCATGCTTGGCGCCCACGCTTTTATTTTTGTACCCATGATTAATTGTAAGAAAATCCTGGTGTGTCTCAAAAAAAATCATTTTTTACTTTTTAGAACATTTTAATAAAAACGTGTTTTAAAATTTGTTTCTTTTTTTTCACAAGCTCACTTCATAAAACAGAGAAGGCACAAGCGCATGGCTAGAGAACTCCCCTTACGTCAGTGACATTTTGAAACCTTGAGAAAAGATTTAGCTGTACCAGATACTACCACCTGGCCTTATACAAGTTCAGCATTTCAAATACTTCCCAACTGAATATGTACGTACAACCTGCAAGTGAGATGAAACGTTTCTCCTTATGTTTATTTGGCAAGATCCAAACTGTCCCTTTGACAAGAGCAAACAGTGGACGGTATAGTGTAATGGCGGGCACTTACTTGTGATTTGTTGCCCTCAGTCCAGTCTGCCTGGCGCTCGTGTCATGGCGGATGATTTCCACCGAAGAAGTGTGGGAGTAGTAATCAGATTGCCAGGTTCTTGCCTTTTCAACCTTCTTCCTTGCGTGGTAGGCTGCCCATGCCCAAAGTTCTCCGCCAGGTACTTCATCCTTCTCTTCAGCTTAACACACGTTACAAATTTCTAAAAAAAAAGAGAAGAAAATTAAATGTGAATATCATACTCTCCGTGTAAGTTTTGCGATGCTGAAAGTTACGCATGGTCTTACTCGTCTCACAGTAATGCAAACTGTCCGCACCTTGTGACGTAGCCAAAAGGCATAGTGGTGTGGAGAAGAAGTTTCTTTGAACCTTGATAATGGAACCCATTAAATACCGTAGAAATGAGGTCTGTCGGGAAGCAAAAGTTTAAATTCCTCAGAACATTATTTCGAAAACAGTAATGAATTGGGACTGTCTATTGAACACATCCGCGCCAGTGGTGCTTCTGTGGGATTCTCCTCTGGTAAGTCTTCCCATTTTAAACAACTACCAAATTACACCAGTACTACTAGACAGACTGATTTTTACTTTTATTTATGACGTAATCGCTAATAACACATTCTCCCTTCGAAAAGATTTCAAAAAACAAAACTTTAGCTCTGTACGAGGAGACAATTTCGTACTTCTTAACACGTCCCGAAAAATGAGACGTGAAAAAGAAATTCAGTAACATTAGAAAGAAAATCAGAGTGCGGTTTTAATTTGTGCGTGTGCATGCGCTGATTATGTGATAAATCAATATCATATATCCGGGAGGAAAGAGATCCTGATATCTGCCTTCTCTCTCTCTCTCTCTCTCTCTCTCTCTCTCTCTCTCTCTCTCTCTCTCTCTCTCTCATGCATACTCGCATACGTACCTAGTGAGCAGGTCTGGAAACTTATTAAAAATTACCCGAGTCAAATTAGTCAGGATACCGACATCGCGTTTTACATGATTAGATTCGACAAGTAATTCCACTTGCATGGGAGTTAAAATACGAAGTTTCCCAGAAATAAGGAGAAACAACCCCGAATGGGAGGTAATGGAAGCCGCTAATTAAGGAAAACCAGTATCTTGAAGAGAAGTGGGATTTGGACAGAAGGAAGCAGAATTCCTCGTCTTGCGACATTGTTACCTAATACATTTCTAGAGAAAGAGAGACTGATTAGTATTTATGATCTTTTTTTCACACGTTCATTATTATTATTATTATTATATTATTATTATTATTATTATATTATTATTATTATTATTATTATTATTATTATTATTATTATTATTACTGAACAAGTCCAACGGGCATTAACTTGCCTGACTGCAGAGTGAAAAGTTAAAAGTTAAGTAGCCTATATCTTAGTTTAACCAGACCACTGGGCTGGTTAACAGCTCTCCTAGGGCTGGCCCGAAGGATTAGACTTATTTTTACGTGGCTAAGAGGGTAAAGAAGGATAAAGTAACCTAGAATAACCACAGATAAGAAAACGCATAACAAAAATAGAATGAGTGAATAAGTACATCTATATATATTTCCAGTCCATTAAAATTTTTAATATACTTTTATGCTTTTGTGAATTTTTGGTAAGAAACGTCATGCCAGATCAACAATGGCTTTCCAGAACCTTATAACTTTCGTAATTGTCCTCAAATATAGGTTATGGTGTTATCGTCGAAAGTGAACGTTGGGCGACCGCATCCATTGACAGTTCTTCATTGGATGGGTGGTTAGAGCTCTCGGCTAGCACGCTGTTGGCCCAGCGTTCGAGTCTCCGACCGGCCAATGAAGAATTAGAGGAATTTATTTCTGTTGATAGAAAGTCATTTCTCGTCATAATGTGGTTCGGATTCCATAATAAGCTGTAGGTCCCGTTGCTAGGTAACCAGTTGGTTCTTAGCCTCGTAAAATAAGTCTAATCCTTCGGGCCAGCCCTAGGAGAGCTGTTAATCAGCTCAGTGGTCTGGTTAAACTAAGGTATACTTAACTTAGCATCCATTGACATTCCTCGTTAAATTGTATATTTCTTAAAATGAGTATGCTTAAGGTTATGCGAAGTGTCATGCCGTGTCTTAATATACATTTGCTTACCCTGAATTCCGTCCGTGAAACCATCCCGGTTTGTCTTGAAATGCGACTTATAAACTTCTGTTCATAAAAGGGGAAAAAAAGTATACCTTAGTTTTACCAGACCACTGAGCTGATTAACAGCTCTCCTAGGGCTGGCCCGAAGGATTAGACTTATTTTACGAGGCTAAGAACCAATTGGTTACTTAGCAACGGGACCTACAGCTTATTGTGGAATCCGAACCACATTATGACGAGAAATGAATTTCTATCACCAGAAATAAATTCCTCTAACTCTTTCTCAGCCGGCCGGGGAATTGAACTCCGGCCTATCGAGTGACAGTCCGCAGCTCTACCGACTCACCCAACAAAGAGCTCATAAAAAGTGGAAGCTGGTACATTGCATCGACAAAATCCACGGTCCTGTTTTCCTTTCTGCATCATCACTCTCTTTCACTTCCACAGTTGCTCGCGGTTAGTTAGAGCTATTTGACAGTCCGTCTCGTCGACCATTTGCAGTACCGCCACAGTCTTTGAGTCACTGATCAGCTGTTAATACTGAATAGAGCACCTTTAGCAGGTACAAACGCGTCCTAAAAGTATTAACCCTTTTCTCATGTATCATGAGCTTTTATTATAAAGCGCTGAGAACATTTTGGGATGAAGTTGCTAACCTCACCTTTTATCCAAGGACTGTCGAGGGGATTACTATGTACTTATGGCCTCTGGCATTTCTTCGTGACCACCATCCAAGTACCGAACAAACCAACGTTGCTTGACGAACGAGTTGGTATATATATATATATATATATATATATATATATATATATATATATATATATATATATATATATATATATATATATATGTGTGTGTGTATGTATGTATGTATGTATGTATGTATGTATGTATGTATGTATATATACAGTTTATATATACATACTATATATATATATATATATATATATATATATATATATATATATATATATATATATATATATATGTGTGTGTGTGTGTGTGTGTGTGTGTGTGTGCGGCCGTGTTTATTATAAATCTGCAATTTAATGGTCTCTTTCCATTAAGAAAAGTGCAAAAACTGAAACGATAGCTCTGGACGTTCTCATTGCGAGCAAGCATATAGTTGATCAGATTCTCTTAAAGCACTGACCAATAGCCACTAAAATTGTATCACTGCTTGATCGTCATCCCCACGTCCCTTTTTTGTGCTTATATTGCCAGAGTAAAAACCGGAGTTTCATTTAAAACCTCACTGCGAAATCTGTTCATCCGAAAATCATTTCAGTAACCTGGAAAACCTCCTCAGCTCAAAGAGAAGCCTGAAAAGAAAGAAGTGTCGAAGAGGAACCATGGAATAGGCAATATCTCTCTTACGTAACCATTGATAAATCGAAAATTAGACTTTCCTGGGTAGGAACGCAGTAGGGGGTCGGGAGGATGGCCGGGGTTTTGGGGGGGGGGGGCGGGAAATGGGTGGGGGAATTCTAGTGATTCTCTTGTTCAGAAATAAACCCGATTTGGATATCAAATCTTAAGTCAATTTCCTCCTGACGGGTTTTCGTCGCTTAAAGCGTTGTCCGTAAGGTCGTATGTTTTTTTTTATTTATATAATTTTGTATTACATTTTCGAATGTAATACGCTTCTTAACATTTACTCCTTTTTTTTCACCAGTTACCACATCTTTTTCCTTCCTTTCCCCTCTTGTTCTCTTGTTTTTCTTTTCTGTGTCCTTCATTTGTTTCCTCCATCCTTCCGCCTCTCATCCTCATTTTAAAGTCATCCTTTTGGTCTCCACTTTGGCTCTTCTTCAAAAAGCATTCTAATCTCCCTCCAAGGGTCTTCGCATTCGACCTCCTCTTCCTTGACTATCTTCCCCAAGTTCAGCCACCCCTACCTCTCGTTCCATTCAAGCCTGTCGTTCGTGGAGGGCATTTTTTTTTTTTTTTTTACACAGCCAAAGTATTACAGTAGAGAGATTGGCCATACACAGATGAAGAGCTTTTTACGCCTATCTCATAAGGAATTTTTTTTTTTTTTATTTTTGTTCATTCGCGAGAATCTGCTGCGTTCTGAAGCACGTCTCTAAAACTGTTACTAATATCCCTACTGCTTTGATAATTATCACCATCATTAGCTAGCTGTTTTTGAAGACAGCGACATAATGTTGTCACAGTATTGGAGAGATGTCGCCACTACCAAGACAAATTTCATCGCCGCAGCGATGCTCTTGTTAACGCTTTTAACGTCAGTGATGCATTTTGTCATTCAGACTTTTGTGGATAATCTTTTTTTATTTTTAAAGTTTTTCCACCCTTATGTCAGGCTCCTTCACTGTGTTTTCAATCTCTCTTTTAATTTCAAATTTTTTTTTCTCTCAGTTTCATCCATCACTACACCAGTAGCTCAGTGGCTCAGAGAATGCTAAAGCCAGCGGACTTTCCGAATAGTTGCTAAACTCCAGAGATCGGAATTTGGTACGGAAATCGAAGCGATTTCAGCAATAGCAGTGTTCTGATTTTACAACGATAGTATTATTTACAGTAACATCGGTGCTAACTTTTCTTAGCAGCGTTCTGCTAAATAGTCGAAATGGATACACCTCCTTATGCTTTCACTGAACTTGACAGGTTATCAATCTTGTATCCTTTCAGTGAAAGTCTATATCAACTTCCTACAAATTATGCCCTATTTTAATGCCATAATTTTAGTAGCTCTTATCTTGGTATTCATCAGGTCTTTCTGACTTGACGCATGATAAAATAACAACCTGAAGTGTTATACTTGATTAAACTAGTTGTTCTGAGAACGCTTGCAACCGCCTGTTTGTATCCTTTATATACTCACGCCTAGGCACGTAGGGAAATGATTATGTAAATTTCATGTAGACGTTAATATTGACAGACGTCGTGACGATGAATAGAGAATGCCTGCGCTCTGAGCTCCTTCGCTGTCTTATGCTAACTGTACAAAGCACAATTACACTGCCGGTACTTGTAACTACATCATCTCATGATAACACATCCCGTGCTGACTCATCCTTCGAAGTTCAAGTCCCGGAAACCAAGTGAGGATATGACTCCGTTTGTACGCGTTAATGCTCTTTATTATTTATTTATTATATGTTCTTGCTAAATGAACGTTATATATTTATGCACATGCTTGATGTAACCGTTTGAATTCTATGAAACAGTTTCTAGTACTATTAAGATTCATTTACCTTTTTTTGCGATGGAATTTCACGATGTTAGACACTATATTCTCTTCCCCAACGCCTTTGAAGACTACATGTGCCAAGAAGAGTGACGACGAAGACAAAGAACAAGGAGAAAAAGAACAAGCTCGTTGGCTGAAAGTCATGTGTTTGATGTCAGTGATTGCTGAGCGGACATCTTAGGCGCACGTCTTTTGTCTTCAAGTGAGAGGGGGCTGTGCTCTGCTTCTGCTTTTGTCGTTTCGTTCTTTTCGTTACTGGTAAGTAATGATCTGGTTTGTGTTTTCGGGGAGAGGGGGGGGGGCTGAACTGTTTTTTTTCTTATATCTTTGCCGTATGAATTTTCCGCGTGCTGGTAATCGTTCGAGACAGAAAGATCATTTCATTTCCCATTTCATTAAATCAATGAGAGAAGAGAGGAACCTACTCGTTTGATCGTTTTAAGGAAGAGTTGAAAATTGAACCTGACTGTGTCCAATCACAAGTACTCGAATTTACGTGTACTTTATTTTTACCTTGACGTACAACACGCTTGAGATGAGTATTTGTAAATGAAAGGAGCGAGGTATATCCATCTTAATATTTCCTGTACTGGGATTCCAAACCTCCTATTTTAAAAGAGCTATATGACGTACATTTCACAAGATCAACCGATAACATCCATTCTATTTTCCTACCTCTTAATTGTCCCCCTTTCGTAGATTTTAACTATGTGGAACGTTGAAGGACAATAATACAATGAAAAAAGCACTAATGAAGAACCCTCCTGACAGCACTAAAGGAAGTGTATATCAAATTACATGTAAGAGTCCTGTTGACATTGGTCAATCTGGAAAAACATTGGGTAAGAGAATAAAACGGCATAAAAAAATGTGTAAGATATGCACAAGTATCAAGTGCAATTTTAGTTCATGTGCTGTAAGTGAAAACAGTCATACGATCAACTAGTCACGTGAAAAAAGATAGTATATTCCAATAATAAACTGTAAAAAAAAAAAAATTATCTAGTTCAGCGTTACAAAATAAAACTTTTGTAAGAATGTGAATACCATCCGTGGAAAGGAGGCACACGTTACCAACCACTAAAGCCCTTTGCGCGTGAGTGTGTTTGTGAGTCTGTCATGGGATTTAGACTGCATGTGTGAAGCATCAAACCTAAAGCTGTCAGTGCGTTATATGACAGACTATTTCAAGCAACCCAAATGTTACCATGTGGTCCATACAATATACTCACGCATGCGTAGTTCTGTCAGTTGTTAGAATGGCATGAAGATTATTTGTTTCGCAGGCAACATAGTCTTTTTCCTTTTAGATAGGAAGCTGTTTTCCCTTAACTCTCTCTCTCTCTCTCTCTCTCTCTCTCTCTCTCTCTCTCTCTCTCTCTCTCTCTCTCTTTATTTATTTATTTTTCATACGATTATTTATAGACGCACATGTTCAAGATTTTATTGTACTGTTTGGGATGAAAAATATTCATACATGATTATGCACTTATGCAAATTCCCTGACATTCAAGTATGAGAAGGAATTAGGTTGCCGTTGTCAATACCGATCTCTTAGACGGCAACTCTGACTCTGTCAGTTTATTTTAGCGGTATGACTCCCAGCAACTAGCCTTTCAAGTACAAGTGTCCTTCCCTGTCTCAAGCGGACTAGTTTGTCTTTGGACGCGACAGAAGGCGCTGTGTACATTCGGAGAGGAAAATCGTGTTCAGTTATTGACACGACATATCTGCATGTTTATCGTCATGTGTGTGTGTGATACCGTGGAATCTGATACGGCACTCTTTTTGTAATCGGGGCGCCATTTCATAGCTCTGAAATCCCATTGTATGCTTGGCTGTGGTTGAGTGGGTGAGGCAGCGTTCTCCGGGAATCATTCGCAGGATTCGTTTCAGGCTTCCAAAATGGGTAGAGTATCAGTTCTTTATCCCAAGTTCAGTTTTCCCACGTGACTTTGGTTATATTCTGCTTGAATATCTAAATAAAATGAAAATTGTGTCCATTATACACGAGCCAGTTAGATTTCCATTCATGAATACCTGCCAGTAAATTTCAGTCGGGTTCTCTTCCTATCTTGTGAAAAATTCTTGTAAACATGAAAATATAATGCAAGTTATATCTAGAGACAGGTGTTTTTTTCATGTTTTAACTGCGCGGTTCCATTCTGCAATTTTAGGCCTGCTTCAACACTGTCATCTCAAATTCAATAGGTGCGGAATGTTATAGAAATTCTTACTACAGTATGAAAAACTGAACGTTGGCTGTGAAAACTGGTTGGTGTGTTCCGGCTGTGTGACCTTGAAAATATCACAGACATATTCGTTATCAGTATATCTTGCTTCATAATTGGCAAGAGGCGTTCGATTGAAGGCATATATATATATATATATATATATATATATATATATATATATATATATATATATATATATATATATATATATATATATATATATATATATATATATATATATATATATATATATATATATATATACACAAACGTTAAGCTACAAATGTCGTTTAATATCCACTTCGGTCTACTTCCAAAGTAGAGTGAATTGGGTAGTAAATGACACTTGAAGGTTCATGTTTGTTAATATAAAAATTTCACGGTGTTGCGATAAAAATTCTTATATAATATATACATATACATATACATATACATATATATATATATATATATATATATATATATATATATATATATATATATATATATATATATATATATATTTGTGTGTGTAATTGTACAAACACCCCTCTCTTCATTCGTAACAACGCATAACTTCCCCTGGGAAGTGGCACTGTGTGTTTGGAGATGACATATCAGTCACATGATGTTATTATCAGCTATTGTTTAGTGAGTCTCCACGAAGCGACTGGATAAGGGAATATATACATCTTTCCTGTCTGACTCCTTTGACCCTGAGCTCCAGCTATCACTATGACGAGTTAAGTACGAATCTCTTTCGTATGTCTGCTCTGGCTTAGAGGCCAAAAAAAAAAAAATGATTACTTTAAAGAATTATTTTAAATCGTTCTTGTTTTTACGAATAACCAGTGTTAAATTGATAGAAATGTTTGGGTTAGTTTAATCTCAGCGGTATTTGAACATTGTCGTGTATGTACATTACTCTCTCTCTCTCTCTCTCTCTCTCTCTCTCTCTCTCTCTCTCTCTCTCTCTCTCGACTACTGACAACACGCGATATTTTACAAAAAAATAATTTTTTTGCTCAGCGATGTCTGATTATTGTCGTGTATGTATATTACTCTCTCTCTCTCTCTCTCTCTCTCTCTCTCTCTCTCTCTCTCTCTCTCTCTCTCTCTCTCTCAAGGCGACTGGCAAAACAGGAATTTTTACAAAAATAGGTTTTTGTTCAGAGGTATTTTCATATCGTCACGTACTACATATATTACTCTCTCTCTCTCTCTCTCTCTCTCTCTCTCTCTCTCTCTCTCTCTCTCTCTCTCTCTCTCTCTCTCTCTCTCTCTTGACTTTGATAAAACATTTTGATATTATCATGTCTGTATATTACTCTTCTTTCTCTCTCTCAAGACAATTTACAAAACACGAATTTTCACAAAAATAATTTTCTGTTGCGAGATATTTTGATATTGTCGTATATGTATATTACTCTTCTCTCTCTCTCTCTCTCTCTCTCTCTCTCTCTCTCTCTCTCTCTCTCTCTCTCTCTCTCTCTCTCTCTCTCTGAAGACGAATGACAAAATATGAATTTTCACATAATATTTTTGGTCCCGAGATATTTTTATATTGTTGCATACGGATATTACAGCCACCTCTTCCCACTCTCTCTCTCTCTCTCTCTCTCTCTCTCTCTCTCTCTCTCTCTCTCTCTCTCTCTCTCTCTCTCTCTCTCCTTTGACAAAACATGAGTCTTTACAAAAATAATGTTTTCCCGAGATATAATTAATCTTGTCATGTGTATATATTACTCTCCCCTCCCCACCCTCTCTCTCTCTCTCTCTCTCTCTCTCTCTCTCTCTCTCTCTCTCTCTCTCTCTCTCTCTCTCCTTTGACAAAACATGAGTCTTTACAAAAATAATGTTTTCCCGAGATATAATTAATCTTGTCATGTGTATATATTACTCTCCCCTCCCCACCCTCTCTCTCTCTCTCTCTCTCTCTCTCTCTCTCTCTCTCTCTCTCTCTCTCTCAAGACTAGTGGCAAAACGGCAGTTTACAAAAATAATCTTTAGATTGTTTATGAAGCTTTTGTATTTATTACTTCACATTTTTCATGATTTTATTTTAGATAAAATGAAATCTTAAAGAAAATCAGAACAGATAATATATAATTATAATAACTGTTTGTTACTTTCGATGGTGTATACAACTTGCAGCCAAAATGAACCCCGTTGTGTTATTATTTTGTTATTATTTTTCCTCAGTCTTAAAAATATCTACGATTTGCAGTTTCGTCCTTTTGAATGAATGCGTAATACCAGAGGAAACTGAGAACTGTATATATTTCGTTGAAACACGATCGCAAGCAGCCATTAAATATTACATTAAAATTTTTGGGCCTTGCAGAAGCATTTGACATCACAATTTTAGCATTTAAAAGCGAGGAATGTTAAATAACGGTATCTTCTGTGTAAACAAATCAACAACCGTCTTGTGAAATATTTACCAAAGGTCTGTGTTGGTAGAAGGCGTCTTTTGACTCCTCCCACTTTCGGAAGGAAGCTCCACCCACAATTAGGAGTCATTGCAGGAAAACTTTTGATGACGCTCGCCTTTTAAGGTGTCAGTTTGTCGGCACGATTGTCACTTAGCCGGTTCACTCGTCCATCGCTCCGCTAATTGAATTTCTAATGACTTTCTTTTTATGAATTCGCGAGTCAAGATATAACTGAAGTTCCCGCGGTGCTACGATCTGCTATTCAGTAACGAATTACGTAACTGGGTAATTTTAAAAGTGGTCGCCCTTTTTGTGCAGTTATGGAAGACAAACTTCAAAGAAAGGAGGGGGGGGGAATCTAAAGACGTAGCTGACTACAGGGAATTTGTTGTGCTCTATATTGTATTTACTGGTCTTGAAAGATCATAAAGCATTGAAATAACACATTTGAATACTCCCTTCAATGTGATGCTGAAAGATGTACGATGTGGTACGATTCGTTTTCATTTTCTTCGAAGCATTCAGACATTATTAGCAGTACCCCAGGTTCACATTACACTGTCATTTATATCGTATTCCCACTTATTACAAACTGTCCATGTAAAACGTTTGAAGTCATGAGTAGATTCGATTTACAAGGTCATGAACATTGTCTCCTATCCTTATAGAGTCTGAAGATGGAGTCTCGTTTTATCAGATACCCTCTTCCCGAGTCAATGTTAAATTAAATGAATAGCGTGGACGGCATTTTGAACCTGCCTAGGTCGTTCGAACGTTTGGTCTTTAGCGAAGCTTGAATCACAAGCATTTCATCCGTCCACTACTTTACGAGAGTCGCGACGACAATTCAAGAAATATTCCTTTTGGCAGGTCTTCTCTCCAAAATGTTGTTATATTGCGTGGGTAAGCATCACACCATTTTTCACTGCCCAGATTATTGTACGTGGGTAGCTAGATAAGACAGTCGTCCTTTTTCTATCACATTTTTTGCTTTTGATTTAAAGCCATTTTTATGAAAGTATTTCCCACTGTAGTCAATATTGTACTTCTACTGGTAGGATTGACACCATTTTTTTCTATATTTGCGCCGATTCAAAAAGAAAAATCGGTAGCAGGGTAAGAGCGTAAAATTCATTTAGATATTTTCTTGGGTAATGAACACCTGTGGGTACATCCACTTGCAAAGAGACCATTAGAGGTTGATAATTGGATTATGCGATGACCTCGATTATCAGTAACGAGCTTTGGGAGGCAGAAAGTCCACGGCGACATGAGGCTTTGAATAGTAAGTCAGTGTGATTATGACGTGCTTGATTATAGGCGCACAGAGAGAGAGAGAGAGAGAGAGAGAGAGAGAGAGAGAGGTCGTTATGATGTCTCTCATTCATCTAATCCCTAGATACCTATGACATTTTTTCAGGTCGGGATGCCTTTAACCCACCACCAAATTAAGGTGGAGGTATTTCGCGTTGTTCACCTCACAAAAGGTACTCGACCTTTTGCCCTTTCTGAGAACAGAAATATAACAGAGATATAACAAGTACATTACGTAGTGTTGTCATGTAGCGCAGAAGTCTTGAATGCAGGATATACTTAGGATTTTGCCATCCACAAATGCCAAAGAATTCTTATGTATCTGAAACTCCGTGTACCTATTTTAATGTTTCGTGAGTATGCTGTTGACCTTTTAACATATACCTCTCCTATAGCTGGGGACTTCAAGTAATGATGAAATTTTGTTGTTCTAAGAATCAGAACAAAAGATTTAAGGAGTTTTAGATGTGAATACGGATGCACCACTTTATACATACAACACACAAAAATATATAAACACAAATTGTCCAATATATATATATATATATATATATATATATATATATATATATATATATATATATATATATATATATATATATATATATATATATACAATATATATTGGACAATCTGAAGGAACTAAGTAAGAGAGTCACACGACATAAATGTAACGTACAGGCTGCAAAAAACTCAAGCGCCATTTTTTGTCACGTAAGAGACTCTGAACACCCAACAGATTGGAATTAAGCTAGAGTAGTTTTTAAGAGTTCTTCAGTGCACGGCGGATTGTTGGTCGAAGGATGCCTAATTAGTTCTTTTGCTAACATGAATTTGAGCGATGGTCTTTTTAAGATGGACGAACTGTTGAAAAGCTTTATTCTTAAGGATTCAAGAGTAAAACAAGCTGTTAGATTTTTTACAAACAGGTAGTTTTGTACTGGTATTTGTAGAAATTGCATTTTTCCACGAACTATGTTTTTGTTTTGAAGAATGTTATTTACATACTGAAATAGCTTGTTGACATATTTTATTGTTATCTGTGACCCCATATTGCTTTCTTGTGTATGTTTCCTTAACTCTGTTTAGTACCCTAGTTTCTATCTTCAATTGCAATCATATGTAAGTTGGCATAGTACCGATTGCATATCATAAACAATCGGCATATCTTAAAACTGATATAGAAGCTTAGAATCAAAGACAACGTAGTGTCCAACTTTTACTCTCATTACTTCACCAGTTTTGTTCAAAAAAAAAAAAAAAAAAAAACTCGCCTCTTCCTCCCTTATCTGCTTCTTATTGTTTATCTCTTAAAAAGCTGAATTACGCAGAGGGAAGGAAAAAATACTGACGCGGAGAGTAAACGCAAACGTGACAAAGTGCAGACCCACCAGTCAGTCTGGCAATAACATTCATCAATCCCTCATAAAAGTGATTAAGAGTATGAACCAAAACAACTAGAGAGAGAGAGAGAGAGAGAGAGAGAGAGAGAGAGAGAGAGAGAGAGGCAGACAGACAGACAGTGTTTTCGCTTCGTTTAATTTAATGACAAACGGGCTGGAAGTCCAAGGATGCTTAGGACTAATTCTTACGAGAATTCGTGCTTGTTATGTGTTTATAGCCATGATTAAGACACGGATGCTCGCATTTACTAGGCGTTTAACTATTGTCATAATCAACTCAGCTTACAGTATGTTATACATTGCAAAAGCACACGAGTATATTTGTCTCTGCTCATACATCAAAGATATATTTTTGTAATTCAGTTAAATATATAAATATAAATATATATATATATATCGTGCCGGTATGTAGACTCCTGGCTTTTTGACCCCGGTAATTTCACTCCCGGTATTGTGATTCCTGATAAACTGAAGTCCGGTTTTGTTAACACCCGGTAATTTGACAACCAAATTAAACAAATAGCCTATTTTAGGAAGGATATGTTTTTGAAATAGCTTAAGGCAATTACCTTATTTAGGAAATGGAAATGACATAACTTGATTGTTTCTTAAGTTGAAGGCTTAGTTTACACGTTTTTTTTTTTTTTTACTCAAGCATATAAGTAACATTTAGCAGTTGCATCCGAGCTCCGGCGGTATAAAGACATTTTTTATAACCACGTCTCGTACCATTCAGAGCATCCGTGGAGGAAAAAAGTCTTCGATGACTTGAATTACATTTACGAAAGGCAGAAAACAAACGCTGATGGATCAAAACTTATTGGAAGTGTGAAGTGAAGAGTGTCAGAGCACGCACGTTAATGTAATGTAAGTGTGCTTTGCAACTCTTCGTTTCACACTTCCAATGAATTTTTGTTTTCTGCCTTCCGTAAATGTAATTTAAGTCATCTAAGAGTTTCTTTCCTCTACGGATTGCTCTGAATGGTACGAAACATGGTTATAAAAAAATGTCTTTATAACCGCCAGGAGCTCGGATGCAACTGCCAAAAATGTTACTTATATACTTAAATAAATAAAAAAAAAATATGTAAACTAAGCCTTCAACTTACGAAACAATCAAATTATGTCATTTCCATTTCCTAGATAAGGTAATTGTCCTAAGCTATTTAAAAAAAAATATATATGCCTTCTAAATAGGCTATTTGTTTATTTTGGGTGTCAAATTACCGGGTGCTAACGAAACCAGATTGCATTTTACCGGGAGTCAAAATACCGGCAGTGAAATTACCGGGGGTCAAAGTTCTGGAAGTCAAAATACCTAGAACCATGCATATATATATATATATATATATATATATATATATATATATATATATATATATATATATATATATATATATATATACAGTATATATATATATTTTTTTTCTTTTTTTTTTTTTTTTTTTGAATGATCCATTTGAAGTTAAGTCTGTTCTGATTCAGTCTGGCATTCTTTCTCCTCTGTTGTTTGTATTACGTTATGAGAAGGGTTAAATGAGAAACGGATGCAGGTATACTCTGGGGAGAAAATAGGAAACTTCTTGACTTGAATTATACTGATGATATGGTTTTGATCTGCGAGCGACCAGAAAAGATACAGAGAGTGTTGGATTGTCTAGTGAGTGAAGGTCGAAAGGTTGGTTTTGTCATTAAAAGTGGAAAACTAAAATCATGAATATGAATATTGAAAATGCACAGGATTTTCTAACTGAAGGATTGGTTGTAAAGCAAGTGGATAAGTTTAAATTTTTAGGTACTTATTTAGATAAGGATGGTTCTCTAAGCACAGAATTTATGGAAAGATTAATAAAGCATCATCAGGCAATGGGAATGCTTAGAAATATTTGGAATAATAGTTTTTTCTGTGCATTCAAATATCAAAATTTATAAGGTAATGGTTAGGAGTATTTTGATTTATGGCCATGAGTCACGGTGCAGTACAGTGACTTCGGATAGTAGATTCTTAGCATTTGAAAATAAGGCTCTCAGAAGAATATTAGGAATTAATTGGAGGGATAGGATATCAAATAACAGAATTAGAGAAGTAACGGGGGTGCAGCCAGTCGATGAGTATGTTAGGTTTTCACACTGGAAGTGGCTAGGGCATGTGTATAGAAGACAGGGAATAGTATGAGATGCACCGGGGTGGGTTGCCCTTGGCGAAAGAAGTAGAGGTAGGCCAAAGGAGGCGCGGTTGAGGACAATGAGGCGGGAAGCAGGAGACGAGTGTTGGAGAGATCTTGAGGAGTTAGCCCAGGACAGAATGTGGTGGCGTGAGTTCATCGAGGCCGTATATATATATATATATATATATATATATATATATATATATATATATATATATATATATATATATATATATATACTGTGTGTATATATATGCATGTATGTGTGTCTGTGTATGTTCTTTATGTGATGAATATTGCTACAGCATTAGCCTGTAAATACACCTGCACGTATGACACGTAAGTAACATATTAAAACCCCTACACACATTGCACTGTTCAACTTTAGGACCAATAGACAATCCTTTATGCAAATATTTTGCAATTCTCCTAATACTTTTCTAACTTCACCTGTTGTGACTCACCTCATCTCTCATCTCACCATCAAACGCTACATTTACTCACAAGTAATTAAAAAATCAACTTTCTCCTTTAAAAAAACTGTCAAATTCTTCTACTAGTTTCTGCAGTCTCTTTTCACCTTCATAATTTTGTCATATTCTTTTTGGGTCCATAAATGTCACATGCAGCTTTTTCCCTTTACTCTCAAACTTCTCACATAACTGGATCATAATAGACACTTGACCCGCTCACGCTCTTCTTCACATAAACCAGCAGTCATCAAACTTTTTAGCTCGGGGTCCATATCGCACATTTCACACATTTTCAAGGTCCAAGAAAAAAAATCGGTTTCTAAATGAATGAAGGAAATTTAATCGAATGCATAAGAGTTATTAGTATTTTTTTAATCATCATGACATGAGCAAGAGCAAGAGAGAAAAAAGTCGTCGTCAGCAAAAATTTTAGGCAGTGATAAATACTTTAACAAAATGGTGAATTACTTGAGTGAGGAATGCAAGCTTTTACTTCTTTTATCCATTTCGTTTGATATACTGAAATTTTTCGAATGTTGACCCGAAATGAGAATTTGACGTACATCAGTTTGCAGCTCACAATAAGAAAAACAAACACGGCCTAAGAAACTGCTTCTGTAAAACAATGCAAGGAAATTCAAAATGAACCTGAGACATTCGGAAACGTCCAGTAACAGTCAGTTCTGTATCCTTCTACTCAATTATGGCAACTGGGATTTTCAGCCATAACCAACAAATCGTGAAGTTTAGCTCATGATTCTGTCACAGCCATGTCATAGGAGAAACGGATGTGTTCTTAGTGTCTGTCTGCTGTCTCCATCGACCATGATACCTTTTACAGAATTGATCACTGGCTGCTTCAGAACAGAAACCCATTCAAGAGGCCAGCTCAAACTAGAAGAAGAAGAATCCAAAGCTAAGAAGACATATCTTGTCTGACACGTAGCAAGGCTTTAGTAGATAAACTACAAAAGTTCGCAAAAGAGACCGGGAAATAAACCGCTATAAGTACGTCTCTTAACATAAAACAAAGGCGGAATTCAAACAGATAACTGCTCCTTACGCTAGGTCGCCTAGAAACACGAATAAAAGGAAAGGAAAAGTGGGACACGCGTGAATATGTCTATAGACTTTGTTCCATCTTGGTTTTTTTCAGAATGAATAAAATCCTTTAAATGACTTTACAACACACTCACACTTGACGGAATTCTCTGTGTACGCTGATTATTACTTATTTATCGTGACTATTGTATTCGGTGGTTAAAATTAAATACAGTACTTAAATGTCATTGAAGCAAAAGACGAATTTCAGTTATTTTTCACTGACGGTGATTATTTAATAAAAAAAATTTGAACTGCGCTTATGTATGGGCTATACCAAGGCAGATGCGAACTTTTACACCGGCCTTGTAACACAGTTAATACATATGCGTGCTAACGATTACAGTTGTTATATAATGCAAATAAACATAATGCCTCCTACTTCAACGGTGAACGAATATGACGTTCTAATAAACTAAGTAACGGTAATTTACGAAGTGAGAACCATAACCGAAGTATAATAAATTCTTAGCTTTGTTGTGTAAACAGTTCTTCAGTTTAAAACACAAGACTGAAAAGCGCTCTGCTTTGTGGGTACTGAACCCACCATACATACCTGCCATCGATTCCCTTCACTGTATATGGAAAAAAGCCGTAGGATATACGAAATTTATTTTATTTGAAACATAACAAGTCTTTACATTTCATTTAATTTATAAGAATGCTTTAGTGACAAGAGAAACGGCACTATAAAGGGCCGATAAAAAAAGAAATGAATCCACATCACGCACCTAGCATCCGAACACGCGATCGAGGGAGTCTGTTTGTAAACAAAACCCCCCATCGCCCCCTTCCCGACAAATGGCCTTTAAAAAAGTTGAAACTTCCTAACCACGTTTCACCTAATCAAACAGTCAAACAGAAGCGCGGTCATGGTCGTCGACGAGAGTTTGTGTCTTTTGACGGCCCTGTGCATTTGCGTACTCTCACTATAGCAGTTTGGACCGGCCGTGGCATTACTGAAGTAAGTGCGAGTACGGCAAACAAGTGTTTATTATAGGCGTCACTTGGGACGAGGGAGTTGTAGTTTCTTGGAGTTGTAGTTTCTTGGAGTTGTAGTTTCTTGGGCCGGGTGCTTGCTAGGGTAGTTTAGCTAGGCTGTAACCTATTTGCCTTAGGCATCCGAATAGCTCATTGCCCATCCGTTCGTTACTTCAGCCCGAGGTTGTTAACCACTTTCTCTACAGTCATATCTACATTTCTCATACTTCGTGAGCTAGAGTGAGTTATGGTCGGTAAAATTTTACGTTTTGACTTGTAAAGATCATTTTCCATTCTTTAATATGTACTTTGAAAGTTTCTGTAAATATTTTCCATTCTTTAATATGTACTTTGAAACTTTCTGTAAATATTTTCCATTCTTTAATATGTACTTTGAAACTTTCTGTAAATATTTTCCATTCTTTAATATGTACTTTGAAAGTTTCTGTAAATATTTTCCATTCTTTAATATGTACTTTGAAAGTTTCTGACGTTCGTTTTTGGTTATTTTTCAAAAGACTCCAGCCACCTCCCATATTATAATTAATATTTTTCTTGGGTAAAACACATCAAAACAAAAAATTTCATCTCGATACATGACCTCTGCAAATGCTTAACAACAGAGAAAAGTAATTAATCAAATTACGACTTACAAGGTAAGATAATAACGGCCCCCCCCCATAGCTAATACGGCAGAGTTGTAACCAGTAAACACCCCTAGGTTTTGTCAGGTTGGTATTTTTAGGTTCTTCTAGTGCCCTGTCATTTCCTAGCTATTTTTGTTTGAAAAACCCAAAATGTTTTTCATGCAAAAATGGCAAGCTGGAACCTTCTGAAATGGCTGGCTGGAGTCTTCCAAAAAATTACCCGTTTCTGTAAGTGACCTTAACAACCACACCTAATCGAACCTAAGGGGTATTATTTTATAAGTTGCCAATACATGATATGAGATTGTAACCCACATTTTTGAAAAGAGCTCTTCATTCTCATTATATTGAATCCCATAAACACTACGTGCAAATGATAAATAAAAAATTAATCATGTTACGATTTATAAGGTAAGACTACCCCCTCCATAGCTAATATGGCAGAATTGTAACCAGTAAACACCCCTAGGTTACATTAGGTTGGTGTTTTTAGGTTCTTTTAGTGCCCTATCATTTCCTACCCACTTTTGCATGAAAAACCCATAAGTAATGGTTTTTCATGCAAAAATGGCTGGCTGGAGTCTTATTGGAAACTTATAAAGTTTTACTACTGAAAGTATGAGGTCCCTACCTGAGGCAAATGCATGATAATGGGCTAGTTTGAAAACATTCTACAAACTTACCTAATTCTAAATAAGAACTATCAGTGGGATTAATATCCTTGTATTTTCCCTCGTTTTGTGTTTCCCTGCACACTAAAACCTGCGGTGAAACTTTACTGTAGTTGCGTGGCACCCCCCCAGCTAGGTCGGGGCACGTCACCCTAAGTTAGGTTAGGTAAGTAAGATCTGGTTAGGTCAGGACCTGGCATTATAGGAAAGGTTATGTCTATTTATGTATGGGGACCTGCCCCAGTCGACAACTGGTGGGAATCAGGCTGCGCAACGAATGAACACTGCTATAAATTATTAAAAAACTTGCTTCATAGCAATAGATAGGCTATGCCATTTCTTAGCCTTGAGGAAGAGATAGTAGTAACTGTTAACAACTTTGACTAAAGAGCAACTGCATATCCAAATGAAATGAGAGTTTTGTGATGCCATTACATAACTTACAAATGACCAAACATTATTGCATATTAAATGAAAAAAAAAAATATTCCAGAACAAATTATACAACATCATATTTCTGCAACTGTGCAGTGACATCACAAGTTGCACCAAATGGCATTGACACGAAGAGCAATCACATCATAAGAAAAGTAAGAATGCTAAAACACCAGCCAATCATCTGTTTGTTATTGGTAATTTCTGAAGATTTGTGCACAGGTGGAAATACAGCATTTAGATAGCCCTAACTTTTCCTGACCTGGTTGTCTGGATCTTTCCCAGCCAGATCTAATGGCTAAAGTGGCGTTCATATACAGTACTGTATTTTTGTTGGTATTTATGTAAATGCAGCCAATTGAGTTTGAATACTTCTCGTTCATTTTTTGCTTTTTTGGAAATGCACTGTTTTGCCTAAAACAAAAAAAAAAAAAGGGTTGCTTTACTTGGATTATTCCATTTTATTTTTTCATAGTGCCAACACTATTCTATCCTCCCCCACCCACTTCACACACACACACACACACGCACACACTAATTCACCTTGAAATTGAGCTTGGTCACATGACTTATCCATCCAGTCACTGTGGATCTGTGATGTTGGTTTCACTCAAGTGGCCTATGGTGGCAATTCATTGGGCAGTTGTTTAGATGTGGTTCCGTCTCTAACTAGGGCTTTCAGTCACAGCCTAACTTGTAGTAACCCAAAATCCATTGGACAGAAAAGCATCTCAGCGAAGGTTCAGTAATATGAATTCAAGTTCACTGGTCACCCCCCCCCTCTCTCTCTCTCTCTCTCTCTCTCTCTCTCTCTCTCTCTCTCTCTCTCTCTCTCTCTCTCTCCAGACAGTAACCATGCACATGCTGGTCTGGTCACTTGCACAAGAGTGTATCCTATCTTGAACTGTAATGAATATTGGTATGACTCACTCCATCTCCCATTTAATATCGGAGGGAGGGCAGGCTGAAAACCACTGTTATCTTGAGGTGTTCCCATCCCAAACAGAGATACAGTACTGTGTTTGACTGGCACCAGGCCGTTTCGGCACTAACATTAGGCTTTACAGGTGGTTACAGGCATCATCCGTCCCCTACTCTCATACTTGACTGGGAAGCTGGTATTTCTCTGTATAAAAGACAATGGTTTGTATTCTAATAGGAATAAATTGTAAATTGAAGGTGATTTGCATTTTTGTAGATATAAAAACCAGAAGTCATTTATCAATCCCACCCCTAACCAACCCAAAATTTGTGAATGCCAAAGTCAAGGGAATTGGTGGTGCTCCCACCCCCTCACTTGTTGCTAGTTAACCACCATGTTACCTAGCTTCAGCGACCAGAGATACCTTTCACAGAGAGTATAGCCTTATAAAAGACTAAAGGTTTGTATAGTTTTGAAAAATTCAAAATATCATTCATTTATATTTGCTTTGGGTCAAGTATTTAGCCTGTCTGTAATTAACATTATTAATTTACAATGAGTGTTTTGATCCTTTTACAATTATAGTAGTGATATTTGCTTAGGGTCAAATATTTATCTTGCCTGTAATTAACATTCTTGATATACAGTTAGTTTTTCAATCCTTTACTTTATCGTGTTTCAGATATGCCTCTACTCTACTCTGTGATTGCCCGGGGGTCAACTGTACTGTCCCGGTATGCTATGTGTGCTGGGAATTTTGCAGAAGTCAGTGAACAGATTTTGTCGAAGATTCCCCCCAGGGAGACTGGACGCTTAACTTACTCGCACGAATCTTATCTTTTTCACTATGTTGCACAAGATGGAATTGTTTATTTATGTATCACAGATGATGTAAGTAAACAGAATTCTTTTTTATTGGCAATATGTTTTATGGATATTCAATCTTCTACTTGTAGCAGTATCATGTATAGGTGGTGATTGATGAAAATATGGGAGATCCAGTGCAGAATTATTGACAGATTGTCTGCATCAATGCAAAGAAATTAATGGTTATCATCATTATTATTGTTTTCTGTCATATTGTCACTTTTCAGAGTTAAAAGATAAATGAGTTCTTGCCATTTTTGGAATTACATTTGCCTCAGGCCTTCATTTGTACCCTTTTTTGATTTTGTGGGACTTCCCAATGATCTTTGTCCAGATACAGGGTACTTACATTAATATTTTTCTCTGATTGACTGTTCTTCACCCCTTCACATTACATCCCATGGATCTTTCATGACACCTGAGAACCTTCAACCAATCAGTCCATCATCCTATGAATCTTAGAATTTTTAGGGAAACTGTTCAAGTCTTCATTATCTTTGTGAAGGCCCATATCACTGTTGCATAGAGTAGTGGAGGTCTTATATACAGATCACAGATTATAAATGTTTTCTTAATAATGGGATATTCTTGTGAACACTGAAATCTAGTAATCTCTTTCCAATTTATGATGTTTTTATCCTTTTTCTTACGTTACTGTTACCTGTCTTGCAGTTCAGTGATGGCAGAAAATTATAAATTGTCAAATAAAAAAAGAATAGAAAACAAAATTAAACATGAAATGCCAAAATTTAAAAATGAAAAAAACCTACAAAATTATGCAGTCATAATCTGCAACAAATAACCAAACCTAAAGAAGTCAATTCTTTAGTTCACAGTTACTTTATAGAATTTGTTCGGAATGGATTTTGATAAAACTTTTCAGGTGCAAGTTTGCGATACATTACTACTTATTGCTTTTAGTAAAAGATTGTGCATATAGTGCCTTGAATATATATCATATATTTTTTTTTATATTTTCAGGATTATGTTAGACAACGAGCATTTGCATTTCTCGAAGATATCAAACAAAGATTTGAAGCAATGTATGGCTCACGGGCTCAGACTGCACTTCCATATGCTATGAACAGCGAATTTGCTCAGGTAGTGATTGTTGTTTATTTCTTGTATTTTGAATAGATTTTGACTGTTCATAGATCCCATATACAAAAGAAAATAGGTTTTTATATAAGTAACTTACCAAGTAATTACATTGCTATAGTTTCTATTAACCAGCAGCTAAAAATTTTGAAGTTCGCATGTTGTGCTATTTTGTTTGGCTAGGTGACTAACCCCACCCACTTTCGGGGTAAGGGAGGAACAGCTAGCAAAAGTATTCAGTTTGTTTCTGCCGGCTAATGGCTGTACACCAGCTTTTAGCAGCAGCTCTGATTTTGGAATTCGTCTTTCTTATTGATTTCTCATCGTATTTGGTGAAGTATTCGTGCTTTGATAGCCTTTCGGCTTTATTAGATTGAGTTAGACTCTCTTTTTAACCTTTATTGTGATTCTTTTTATAACGACTTTCCTTATTTACCGATTGTGACTTTAGTTGACTTGTTTTTTCCAAATGTGGGAATCAAGTTTGACTAGCTTTAGGTATTGCAGCAGAGGCTGCAATATGCGTTTGACTGAGGAATCTTACGATTCACATTCTATCTGCACGTATTGTAGGGGACAAATTTGTTCAGAGGACTTACGATGTAATGGATGTGTAGACTGGCTGGAAGACAGATCTAATTTAAAGAAAGAGAAAAGTGACAGCCAGACAGATTAGTAAGTCTTTAGCTAGTCAGGGATCTCCTGTTGATCATGGTAATGATAATGCTAACGTCGAGGTTGACGTTCCTGTTATTTCTATTGATCCCATACCCAGTTCTCCTGCTATGCAACCTGCTCCTTTACCTGGCTCTCTTGCTTCCAAACCCAACACCATTGCCAGCCTTGAGTGTAAAATTGATAAAATCAAATTGATTGTTGAATCTATTGTGTAGAAGGTTCGAATTGATTGTTGAATTTGTTTAGTCTCTTCAGTTAAGGGTAAGGTCCTTATGAACAATAAGAGTGATTTTGAGCGCCCTGTTACTCCTAGTACCAGTGCAGTGTTGTGGAGCGCCTGATTGCTCTTAGTGTCAGCGATATGTTGGTGGAGGAGGTGGCTGCCTGTCCTGCCAATTCTCCTAGGCAAAGGTCAATGTCATGCTTCCCTAAACCTGGGAGGAGTCAAACTAGTAGCCTAAGGGAGGTCCGTGAAGTCTGCCCACGGGTAGTCGCCCCCCTCGGTTGAACCTGTCGTTGAATCCCAGGTTGCAGCCAAACGCCGCTGGAAAGCCGTATCCCTGGACATGCATCATCTTTCATCTAGCTCAGATGATTCTTCTCCCAGATGCCAATGGCATTTTTGGATGAATCACACCCTTCGAAAAGGCATGCGGGTGATGTGTTTCATTCTCCTCCAGTACCGTGTAAAAAATTCAAGGAACCTGTTTGCAGTCTTCTCCCATCTTGCAGTCATTGGGACAGTCCGGAACATTTTCCTTCTGTTCCTCCCTTGGTTGAGAGTCAGAGAGGGACTTCCAAGTATCCTGCTTCTCGTAAGCCCTCTTCGTCTAAGGTGTCTTCTTCTGAGTGTCCTCTTGCACCTGAGAATCCTCTGGCTCCCAAGTGCCCTGCAGTGTTGGAAGCTCCCTTGACTGCCAAATGCCCGGTTTCCTCTGAGTGCCTGAAATCGTCTCAGCGCTTGTTTGCTCCTTTTCTTGCTGCTGTGTCAGAGTGCCTGTCTTCTCTAGAGCGTCACAGGGCGCCCGTCTTCACCCGTCGCTCTTTGATTCATGGATTGCCAAGTAAGATGAAGTGCCCAGTGGCACCCAAGCTTCCTTTGGTGCCCTATCTTCCATTGGCTCCAGAGCGTCACCATGCTTATGCCGCTGACGCTTTGACTCCTTTGGCTGCTATTGTTCCCCGAGCAGTTGGGCATTCTTCTGTGTCTCGAACTTCCGCGCCTCAGGCTTTACCCTCTCTAGCAAGCAAGTGCCCTCTGTGGTAGACCCGATTCCGAGCAAGCTCCACAGTATTTTGAGCCTGTTGAAGAAGGTTCCTTCAACCCACCAACCTGTGGACTTGGCTTTGTCTCCTGTATCCTCGGATGAGGAAGAAGTTATTGCTCAAGATGCGCATCCTTCAGCTTATGCATTGCTGCTAAGGTAGCTTCTTGCTACCTTCCCAAATTGCTTTTCGCCTGCAGCTCCTTCTTCGCCCGCGTCAACTTTTCTTGGAGAGTTTTCGAGACTACCCAAGTTAGTGCTTTCTTCTTCTGCCAAGAAAGCCTTTGGTGTTATTGAAGGATGGCTAGTGGAGAAGAGGGAACGGAACAAGGTAAAGCCATTTTCAGCTTCCCTCCTTCTAGATTGTCTAAGAGGAGACGGCTCTCTTATGCCACAGGGGAAGCTCCTTCTCTGGGATTTTCGACCTCCTCCCAAGGGGACTTCTCTGGGTTGATTGATTCCTCTCGTAGATCTGCCTTTGCTTCAGCGAAGATCACATTCAGTTCGACGGAGCTCTCACACCTTAAAAACTTGTTCATGGTATTCGAAGTGTTGAGTTTTCTCAATTGGGCAGTGGGTTCTCTTGCCCATAAGATTAAAGACTGCCCTACTACTCCTGAAGATAGTGCCTATGACTTGCTGGGGGTCCTCTCGTGTATTGATAAAGGAATCAGGAACAGTTCCCTGGAATTAGCATCCCTTTACACAATGGGAGTTTTAAAGAAGAGAGAACTTCAGTGTTCCTACACCTCTAGGGGAGTGACTCCCTCCCAGAAGTTCTGTTTTCCCCTCTGGATCATCATCACCTGTTCCCGCAGGCTACAGTTCTGGAGATTTCTTTGGATCTTCAGAAGAAGAATACACAAGATCTTCTTGCCCAATCCTCTAGGCATCCTAAGGAGGTGCCCACTCATACCTCCAGGACAGTCTCCCCGCTGCAGACTCTGCCCTTTCATGGCAGCAGACAGAGATCCCTGTCTGGATCCCATTCGTCCAGCAGATTTGTCTCCAGAGCCATTAAGAGTTCCTCATCCCGTTTTGCCTCGCAAGTGAGAATGTCATACACCGAACTTCTGTAGGAGCCAGGCTCCTTCTCTTCTGGGAGAAGTAGAGAGAGAGAGAGGGGGGCCAGATCCCTGATTGTCAACATTCTGAGGGAAGGCTATTCTATCCCCTTTGAAGAAAAGCCACCTTTAAGCACCTCAACAATAACATTGTCATTGTACTCCAAAGGCTCGAAGAAGTCTTTGGCATTCTCAGAAGAAGTGTCATCCCTTCTCAAGAAGGGGGCAATAGAATTAGTAGAGAATGTGGGCTCCTGTCTTCGTTCAGAAGACAAAGTTCAAGATGGAGACAAATCAAATTGTCATGCCATCCATTCGTCAGGGAGACTGGATGACATCTGGAGACATGCAAGATGCGTACTTCCACCTCCCAATACATAGGGAATCGAGGAAGTTTCTGAGGTTTGTGTTTGGGAACAAAGTGTTCCAGTTCCGCGCTCTGTGTTTCAGGTTATCGACGGCGCCTCAAGTGTTTACCAGAGTGCTCGCTCCCTTAGCAAGATGGCTCCATGAGATGGGAATCAAGATCTCCCTTTACTTGGACGATTGGCTGCTTGGGGCCCAGTTGAAAGAGAAATGTTCAGAGGACCTTCAAAAGACTCTTCTCTCCTAGCCCAGGAGCTGGGATTGATGATCAAAGTTCAGAAGTCTCAGTTGATTCTGTCACAACAGATTCTTTATTTAGGGATAATAATATACTCTCAGAGTTTTCAGGTTTTCCTTCACTGAAGAGAATACAGTCTTGCCTCAAGATAGTGCACAGATTTCTTCTTCTGGACCAATGCTCAGCCAACGAATGGATGAGTCTTCTCGGGACGTTATCGTCCATAGAACAATTCATACCCCTGGGCAGACTTCATATAAGAATGCTCTAATTCTTCTTAAGAATCAGTAATTCTTCTTAAGAATCAGTTTGGACAGGAAAAAATACCCAGACTCTTTCGGGTTCCGAGTAACTCCAGAGATAAAAGAGGATCTGCGTTGGTGGAGCTTAGAAGGGAGGTTGTCGCAAGGGAAATCTCTCCCTCCGTTAAACCCCAACCTAGACTTCTCGGATGCGTCGAGCCTAGGTTGGGGAGCTCTGTTGGGAGACAAGGAATTTTTTGTGATAAAATTATTAAAATACTCGGGTAGTGCTTGAGTTACAATATTTTGCCTTACAATAATTCAATTTTGCAATGGGGTAAGCAATTAATACTGATACGACAATATTTATGAAATATCTTTAAATTTTAAGCAGGCGCAGGCAGCAGAGTGCAATCAGGCAGCAAGAGAAACCAAATTACAATAGACCAACTTCTTTTATGGCTGTACACATTTATGCAAGAGTATAACGTTACTAACAATACTTTTATCATTCTCGTTTACTTTTTTTTACTGGAAGATGAGATAGAGAGATGAGAAGTTGGTCTATTGTAATTTGGTTTCCCTCTCTGCCTGATTGTACTCTGCTGCCCGCGCCCGCTTAAAATTTAAAGATATTTCATAAATATTGTCGTATCAGTATTAATTGCTTACCCCATTGCAAAATCGAATTATTGTAAGGCAAAATATTGTAACTCAAGTACTACCTGAGTATTTTAATAATTTTATCACAAAAAAGTGCATTTAGTCATGAAAATGAGATGAAAATACAGTAATTAGCAAATATTTCTCAGTGAAAAGTACTGTGAATGGGCGACTTTTCAGTGGATAATATGTATATATGTTCCATAGAGAAATCCGCAAATAGGTGAGTCCGCGAATCGTCCAGCGCTCGTAGGTGCCCAGCAACTTCCAAGCATCCAGTGGCTCCAGAGTGCCCTCCCCGATGCTCCTAGATGGAAGGAAGAAGAAATACCGAAGGTCCAAAGGAGGTTAGTGGGGTTTACCCAGAGGAAGCCATGTCTGCGGTAGAACCTGTCACTCAGTTCGTGTAGTGGAAGACCCTCAGACTGCCGTTGGAAGGGCGTCCCTTTTAGTGCCCACTAGTTGTCATCATACTCAAAATTAGCCCTGACAAGAGGCATTCTAGGTGTTTTCCATGGGTCATCCCGACCCATGAAGAGATATAGTGACAACGAGATGTCTCCTATTGCGTTCCAACAGACTAGAGATTCTTCTCTTGGCGACATACGACAGTCATAGTCTCCAAGTGCTCAGCACCTGCTCCTGAGCGCCCACTGTCTGCCTCTGCGTGCTTGGCACTGATTGCCAAAAGTTTGGTTTCAACTCCTGAGTGCCTGGCGCCGATTCCAGAACACTTGGCGCCTACTGCAGAGTGTTGATATCTATCCAGTACTTGATTCCTGCCTATGAACATTTATCACTCGCTCACTGACAGTTTTTTTTTAACGCACTGTTGTTCTATCTTAAACGCCAGTTCCCAGTTGAGTACCTGGCTCTGGTTTTTTCAAGTGACCAGTGCCAGTTCCTGATAACCTCGCACCAATTCTTCAGTATCAGTCTCCCACATCTGGGCGCCATACGGAGAGCATTAGTCTGTGTATAGAGAGGTTTCCTTTTTGGAGGACATTTATGTCCAGTATTTTTGAGCTTCCTGAAGAAAGCTCCCTCCTCTTAGACAGCAGGAGCTCTGGTTAAGAAGATAGAAGACTTCCAGTTTTTAGTTGAGAGACATTACCTTGGTTTGTCTGAGTCCTGTCCTGTGTGGGTAAGGATGATTGAGATGTCTTTTAGAGATCTCCACTCTTTATTTTAAAACCTCAAGAAGAGAAAACTTAGGTGCTCACTTACTGCTGAGGGAATCACACAGTCACATTCAGCCCTGTTATTTTCGCCTCCAGGCCTATGTTTCCTCTTCCCTCAGGACATAGTTGAGAGAACTGTCTGCTCTGCAGAAGGGTTTGGCTCAGTTTGTCAAGCCCACAGCTATGCCTGTGCTAGGTCTCCATATTTTCCGCGTATGTCTTCGGCCTGTGCGTGGTGTTATTGAGTCCATTATAATCGAGTCTGCTCGAATGTCCAAGTGTCTGCCAACTGTCAAAAAGTCCGCATGGTTATAGAGGGATGAATGAATTTTTACTTAGCATTTCCCAACGTTCTGTGAGAGAGAGAGAGAGAGAGAGAGAGAGAGAGAGAGAGAGAGAGAGAGAGAGAGAGAAATTGTCGTTAGTGAGTGTTTCGGTTGTTGGAAGAGGGATAAGGGTCGTTAGTTGGAGTTTGTTTACGGCGCTGTCTGTGAAAATGTGGAGGAGATTTCGGTTTTGGGGGAGTCTTGAGTTGAAGTTCAACCTTGAAAGTGGACGGTCAGTTCGTCTGAGTTTTGGATACCGGTTACCGACATTGAGGTGCATGTGTCTCTTTCTTTTTGCTCGTTTGTTGGTTGAGAGTCTGTTTTCAGTTTTGTTTGTGTGGTTTTGTGTGCTGTGTTGGCAACCGTGGACACCTTAATCCATCTCCCAGCAACCGAGGATCAGGGTGAGTGTTGTGTGTGGTTATATGTTCTATCTGTGTTGTGTGTTGTTTTTGTGTTTTTGAATTCCGCCACATAATATTGGCGCCCAATGTGGGGCAACTGGTGTTGCAGTTGCAATTAAGATTGGTGGCGGGTAGTGTGACTGGAGGAAAGGCTGGAAGGGGAACTGGTGAGGTTGAGAGAGGAGAATGCATGGTTAAAGAGTGAGAATGAGAAATTGAGGCTTCAGTTGGAAGAGATGGTATCATTGGTAAAAGGAGCGAAAGAGGAAATGAAAGGGGAGATGAAAGAGTCAGAAGAGAGAATGGAAAAGAGGGTGGATAAAAAGTTGGAGGGAATGATGAAAGGTGTGGAAAAAATGGTGAAAGGTATGTTCAAGGGTGTTTTTGGAGAAGGGGCTGTTGGAGGCAGGTCCTCTGGAACGTGTGAAGGGGCAAGAGAGAAAGAAAAGGAGGAAGAAGTGAATGGAAGCGTGAGTGATGAAAGTGATGTGGGAATAGGAAGTAAGAAACGAGAGAATGAGAGGCAGGGTAAGGAAAAGGGAATGAAAAGCAAGGGAAGGAACAGGGGAAAGTAAGGATAAGTCAGGGGAAGAAAAAGGAAGAAGGGAAAAGGAAAGGAAACTGGTAAGAAGGGTAAGGAAGTGGAAAGGCAGGAAAGAAGGGAGAGGGTAAAGATAGTAGTGATAGTGAGGTGGATGGAGGTGAATGGATAAAAGTGGATAAAAAGAAGGGGAAGGAGAGTGTAATGAGTTAAGATGAATGTAAGTGCAGAAGTGGACTCTTTGTATTCGGAAGAGGGTATGAAAGGACAGAGTGAAAGTAGCGAAAGTGAGAATGAAAGTGAGAAAGAAGTGAGAAAGGCTATGTATGTGAGGGAGGTACCCGGTGTGAAAGGTATAATGAGTATGGAAGTAGGGATGTGCATGATTTCTTTAGGGAGTATGAAAGGTTTTGTCAGGATAAGTATGGGGAGAGTAAGAGAGTGTGGGCACGAGAATTAGGAGAATATTTGACTGGGTTTTGCTTTATATGTATAGGGTTATTATGAGTGTGGGAGATGTTGAGTATGACAAGGTGAAAGCTAGACTAGTTGAGCAAGCGAGGCGTATGAAAGCGAGTGTTAAGTATAAGAGGAAGAATGGATTTGATGAGGCAAGAATGAAAGCTGGGGAAACCTTGTCACTGTATGCTTGTAGGCTGGAGACGTTGGCGAGGAAGAAGTTTGGGGATGATGGGATAGATGAATGTAAGGAGTTAGTATGGAAGTTGTTAGGGACAGTGCCAGATGGAGTTAGAGAATTTGTGAACTTGAAGCGGAAGGAGAAGAAAAGATGGACGAGTGAAAGGTTGACTTGGGGAGAAATTTTGGAAATTGTAGAAGATTATGAGCTTGACAGGGTTATAAAAGAGAGCAGAAGTGTAAGTGTAAGGGCTGGGGTAGATGAGAGAGTGCCAGAGTTTGGAAGCTTTAGGGATGCAGTGTTGAGGGGCCCAATGAGAATGGCAGATAGTGTAACAGATAGGAGTGTAAGAGCAAGTAATGTGGAGGTGCCAGTGTGGATGAATGGTGGGTTTGTAAGGGAACAATGGGTTGGACGGGTTAGGGATAGTAGTGTACAAAGGGGAAGGTCGGTGAGTGGAAGTCGAGCAAAGTGTTTTAGATGTGGAAAGGAAGGACATACAAAGAATGAGTGTAGGTGGGCTTTAGGAGCGTGTTTTGGTGTGGGCAATCGGGACATTTGGTAAGTGAGTGTACGAAAGATAGGGGTTAAATGCTACAGGTGCGGACAGGTGGGTCATATTGCTAATGGTTGTAGGGGTACCCAGTGAATGTAATATGTGGCAACTGTGGTAAGAATGGGCATTATGTGAGAATGTGTTCAGAACCGAGAGTGAAGTGTGTCGAATGTGGAATGGAAGAGCATGTATCAAGTGTATGTAGACGAAAGAGGGTGACTGTGACAGCGAATTCGGGAAACTGAGTGTGAAGGGGGTTCAAATGGGTGGATCCTCCAGGATGCAAGCGGTGCGTGTGATGCATGTACGTGAGGGGTTGTTGCATGAGGGAGGCTTTGTTGAAAAGACTGACGAGTGCATGAGTGTGCAAGTGTGTTGTAAGGGAATAAGATTGATTGCGTTAGTAGATACTGGGTGTAGTATGAATGTCATATTTAAGAATGGATGTGAGAAATTGAGGAATACGTGTGAAATTAGGAATTGTCAGGGGGAAGTAAGAGGGATTGGAAATTTAGGGATAGCAGTGGTTGGAAGAGTGTGTGAACGGTTAGAAATTGGGGGTGTAATGATGGAAGAAAGTGATTTTTGTGTGATTGAGAGTACAAATGATAAATATGATATTTTATTGGGATGTGAGTTTTTGAAAAAATGCGGGATGGTGGTCCGTCCTAGTATGAATGTAATTGAATTACGTATGAAAGGGGATGTGCTTGGGGATTTGTATTTGGGGAAGGATGGTAGGGTTGAGCAAAAATTGTGGAAGACAGTGCCTGTAATTGCGACAGAGAGGGTAAAAGTGCCACATGAGATTGGAGAAGTTGTGAGTGTGAAAGTGGCATGGCCAGATAGCCTCGGGATAGCCAACAATGATAGTTGTGAGTATGTAGTTGAGGGAATAGACGTAAATAAATTAGTCAGGCCAAATGTGTGTATATGATGGGGTTTTGAACATGGGAGATCCGAGGGTATATATAACGTCGTTGCCGAGTGTCAGGAAGAAGCGAGTACGAGGAATATGTGAGGGAGATTGCGTGGGAATATTACGTACATTGGTGAATGTGGATGATGAGAGGTACGTGAAGGTACGGCAGGTGATGACAGGTGATTTGAAAGGAGTTAATGATTGGACATATGAGGAGTTGAAAGAAAGAGTAAAGGTAGATGAAAATGTAAGTGATAACATAAGAGAACGATTGAGGAAAATGTTGTGGGATAGGCATGGGGCGTTGAGTCGTGGAGACGAGGATTTTGGGGGATCAAAGCTTCCAGAATTTAAAATAGTTCTGGAAGACGACACCCCCATATATCAGCGTCCCCGACATTTTTCTCCGTCTATCAATCGTGAGATAGAGGAGCAGTGTGAGGAGCTTGAGAGGGTGGGAGTGATTGAAAGGAGTACGAGCGACTGGAATAGCACCATTGTACCGGTACGTAAGCCAGATGGAAGTTTGCGAATGTGCGTGGATTATCGGAAGGTGAATGAAGTAACTGTGAAAGAGCGATTCCCGATGAATGTGGTGTCTGATTGTGTGTACAAGATGAATGGAATGAAAGTGTTTACAAAATTAGATCTGGTAAGGGCTATTACCAGATGCCTCTGGAGGAAGGAGCAGGCATATTACGGCCTTTTCTAGTGGTTCCTGCCACTACCAGTTCCAAAGATTAAGTTTCGGACTGGCTAATCGCGCCTGCTGCCTTCCAAAGGGCAATGAATGTGGTTCTGGCTGGATTTGATCGCAAGAAGGTAACTGTTTTTATAGATGACATTTTGATTGCGAGTGAGACTGTAGAAGAGAATATGGAACTGCTTGAACAAGTGTTAGAAAGGTTGGAAGAAGTAGGAATAAAAGTAAAACTTGGAAAGTGTGCTTGGTTGGCTGGGGAGGTGGAATTCCTAGGGCATATGGTGAGTGGAAGAGGTGTAAGGAAGAGTGATAAGTTCGTGAACAAAGTAAGGGAATTTCCACGTCCCCGGACCGTGCGTGAGTTGAAAGGATTTCTAGGTTTAATTGAGTTTGGAAGGAAGTTTATAAGAGATTGTTCGGGGATCGGGAAACCACTGACTGAATGGACGGGGAAGAGAAATTGTGCAAGATTGAAATGGGATGAACAAATGATCGAAGCGTTCGGGAGATTGAAAGAGGAGGCTGCAAGAGACGTGACGTTGGCTTTCCCGGACTATAGTGAGAATGCGAGTAAACTAGAACTGTATACGGATGCAAGTAAATATAGTATGGGAGGATGCCTGGTACAAATGCAGAAGGCGAATGGGGAAGAACAATTGAGAGTAATTGCGTATGTGAGCAAGGCGTTTGGAAGGGCAGAGGTGAAATATTCGGTGATTGAAAAGGAATTGGCTGCTATAAGGTTTTGTGTGAAAGCGTTGAAAGTATTTTTGTATGGGGTGGATTTTGTAATACGGACGGACCATCGACCGCTAGTATATATGGTTAAAAAGGAGAGTGCGAATGCTAGAATTGCGAGAACGATAGAGGATTTGAATGAGTTTAGTTTTAAGGTAGAGTATGTACAAGGTAGACAGAATGTTGTTGCAGATGCTATGTCGCTTATGTGGACTGAACGAGATGATAGGGTTAGGAGCGACTGGGACCCGGACCGAGTACCTGTAGGATTTGTGGTAAAACAACAGTATGTAGGGGAGAATCGAGTGTGGGAATGTCTGTTTGGGGGGTTGAGTAATTTGGAAACGAATGGGTTGATTGACGGAGTACCTGCAAGCATGAACGAGTTACGTGAAAAGGTGATGAATGAAATGCCGGAAGGAGGAGTGCGCGAGGAAGGAAGGGAATTAGATGAGGAGGAAAAGTTAGTGAAAGTGTTGTTGGTAGTGGCTGAAATATTTAAAATTACAGTATATACGATTGTTCTTTGGATGGAATAGGTCAGTGGAGTATAAAGGAGGGGTGAATGAAAATGGTACGAATGTAATTTTAAATGTTCAATGTGGAAAGGATAATTGTAGCTGGCTGGTTAAGAAAGGTGATTGTGAGGAAAATGAGGGAATAAGGGGTACGGTTGAGGATATCGTTGAAGATGAATGTGATGAGGATGGTTGTGAGGAAGCTAAGCAGGTGAATGTAGCCATGAGAGCGTGTATGCATGAAGCGAAAGGTAAATTAGTAACGAATGTAGTGGTGAATCAGAGTGAATATTGTAGTTTGGTAGATACGGGAGCACAAGTGTCGTTAGTGAGTAGTACAGTAGTGAGTGAATTGGAAAGGTGCGATTGGGATGTAAAAAGAAAATTGAGTGTAAGGATACATGGTTTGGGACAAGGGAGTGTGTTAGTATGGGAGGAGGTACAATTAAAAATTCAGTTAGGGGGATTTGAAATAATACATAATTTTGTAGTCATGGATGAGAATGATATGCCAACATGTTTTTTATTAGGAATTGATTTTATGAGAATGCATGATATAAGTGTGGATGTCGGGAGGGGGATTTTAGGAAAGGGCGGCAGGGAAATAACGAAGGTTAAAGGAGGGGATGTGTCTAAAACTAGTTTTGTAGGTATGGTAGATATTGCAAGGAGTGAAAATGGTTTGTTGAGTGAAGAGGAAATTAAGCAGATGCAAAATCAGTGCATGAGAATAAGTATGTTAAGAGAGTGTGTGTTAGAGGGTGTAAGAGTAGGAAGTTGGCTGTATGAGTTAGAAGTGTATAAGCGAAGTGCTAAGAGATTTGTTGTATGTAAAGGTATAGTTTATTTTTTGCATCAGGAAGGAATGTGGGATGGGGAAGTGTATGTTCCAGTGTTTTCGGAAGATGCAGCCATGGGTATGTGTTTATTAGTGCATGATAGGTTTGGGCATCTGGGGAAAAATAAATTATGGGAATGTATGAGAGAGAGATTGTATGTGCCTGGATTGAATAAAATTTGTGCAGATGTAGCGATTACGTCTGCGGACTGTCAGAAGGGTAAGTATCAAAGTGTGCATGCGAATCCACCTGTGTTGCGATTGCAGATGAAAGGGTTATTTGAGATGGTTGTGATTGATTGTGTGTCGTTGCCTGTGACTGCTAGAGGACATGTGGGAATGGTTGTAATGGTAGATCATTTGAGTAAGTTTGTGTATGCAGTAGCGATTCGGAACAAAAAGAGTGAGACTGTAGCGAGAATGGTGGGTCAAGTGATGTTGCCAATGTGTGTGTTCGACGCGAATGTTGAGTGATAATGGGCCTGAATTTGTTGGATGGGAGTTTGAGCAAATGTTGCGTGATTGGGGCATAGAGCATGTGTACTCTACGCCGTAAATGCCCAGTGCGAATGGATTGGCGGAACGAACGGTGAGAACGTTGACAGAGATATTACGTATGATGAGTGAATGTGATAATGATTGGGATGTAAATGTTGGGCGAGCGTTGTGGGTATACAACGCCACCGTGCATAAGGGTATTGGTATGTCTCCGTGTAAATGTGTGTTAAATTTTGAAAAGATAGTGAGACCGAGATTGGGTATATCTGAGAATGATAGGGAGGTATGGAAGAAGGCGCATGAGAGGTTTGAAAGTTACAAGGTGGGCGAGAAAGTGTTGAAAGAAGTAATCGAGAAAGGGCGGTTGAATGTAAATAAAGTGCGTGAAAAATTTGAGGGTCCGTATGAAGTGTTGGAAGTTGGTCCCAGTGGGCTTAGTTATGTTGTAGGGGAAGTATGTGTAGATGGTAGTGTGAGAGAAATACGAGCGCATCATAACCAATTGCATAGATGGAAGGATGTACCGGAATATGTGAGAGAGAATGGGGTGTATAAATGGTTGAAATCGAATGTGGGTGAACCAAGTATGCATGAGAGCTTGTGTATGGAGGATCAGCAATTGGTTTTGATAGAGTATGGTAGGAAACGTAAGAAAGGGAAGAACGTAAGTGAACGGAATGATCGTAAGTTGTGTGATAGGGGTGTGAGTGCCAAAGTGAAAATGAGTGATAAAGCGCGTAATACGGATGAATGGGATGGTATGAATAGAACGTATAGCATATGCGGGTTTGATATAACTGAGTTGACTGAACATGTAGGGGTGAGTGAACGGTTGTAGGTGAGCGAAAGTGTAAGAGTAAGAGAGCGTAGCAGTAATAGATGAGTGATTGAAAGCATGAATGAATCGTTGCAAGAATTGGAAAGGTCAATGAGCGAATGGGATGGGTTAGTTGAAGAATTGGGGGAGGTATTTGGGAACAAGTTAGAGGGTATAGATGAGACTGGATGAAATTGAGAGTGGTAATAGTGAAGAAGATAGCGTGAATCTGAGAGAGAATGGAGGAGAAAATGTAAATCTGAATGTTGCTGGAAGAGAGAGCGAGTCTTGAGAGAATGATTGCGTGCCCGCAAACGCGTTCTAAAGGACCTGCTAGTGAGCATCCGTGGGTGTTGCGTAAGGCAATTTGAATGCAGTGTGAAAAGTGTTGGTTGGAAAATGCTAAAAGGGGTAGAATTATAGAGGGATGAATGAATTTTTAATCCGTTTGAGATGGTTTTGTAAAGTAACGTAAGTTTTTTGAGAGAGAGAGAGAGAGAGCGAATGTAATTGTCGTTAGTGAGTGTTTTGGTTGTTGGAAGAGGGATAAGGGTCGTTAGTTGGAGTTTGTTTACGGCGCTGTCTGTCTGTGAAAATGTGAAGGAGATTTCGGTTTTGGGGGAGTCTTGAGTTGAGGTTCAACCTTGAAAGTGGACGGTCAGTTCGTCTGAGTTTTGGATACCGGTTACCGATATTGATGGTGCATGTGTCTATTTCTTTTTGCTCGTTTGTTGGTTAAGAGTCTGTTTTCAGTTTTGTTTGTGTGGTTTTGTGTGCTGTGTTGGCAACCGTGGACACCTTAATCCATCTCCCAGCAACCGAGGATCAGGGTGAGTGTTGTGTGTGGTTATATGTTCTATGTATCTGTGTTGTGTGTTGTTGTGTTTTTGAATTCTGCCACAGGGTTGGCAGCTAGTCCGCACGGTGGTCTGTGGGTCAAGACAAGGATATGCAGGTTCCCTTGGTTGTCTGTGAGACCGCTTAGTAGTCAGCGAATCTGCACGGCCTGCAAAGCCCCATTTTTCTCTTAGAATAGAAGACAAAATTCAGGATAGAGATGAACCAGACAATCCTGTCATCCACTCTCCAAGGGTATTTGGATGGAGACCTGAGTTATACAGGAAGTATCCTTCCATGTCCCAGCTGGACTCTGGGAGTATCTCAAGTCTGTCTGCCAGGACTTAGTCCTCTAGTACAAGGATCTGTGTTCTGCCCTCTCTATGGCAAGCCTATTCTCAAGTCCTCACTCCTCTAGCATTTAACTCTATGTTCTGGAACATCATTCTTTACCTGGACAACAGGTTGGACTTACAGTACAGTAGTGGCTGTCCAGACATAAACCATTGGAAGGTAAGTGCCTTCATACTACAAACCCAGATGTAGTTTTCCATTCAAACACCTAGGATCTGGGTTGGGGAGCCTACTTGGGGAACTGGGTAGTTTCCAGGACACGGCCCTCGGAAGAACAGAATCTTCGCAGATTGCTAAAACCTTTTCACTTCAACGCTTATCGACCCTATTGCACTCCTAGACTGTGGTAATCTTGTTACAAGACCACAGTCCTAAGTGTATTCTCATCTCTGTCAGATAGCAGAAAGCTTTTCATTTAAGGTTTCAACGCTTATCGACCCTATTTCACTCCTAGACTGTGGTAATCTTGTCACAAGACCACAGTCCTAAGTATATTCTCATCTCTGTCAGATAGCTGAAAGCTTTGCACTCGTGGCTTCAATGCTTCTCGAATTTTTTCACACCTAGACTATGGTAATCTTGGTTCAATACCACAGTCCTTAGGCATATGGAAAAGAAAGACATAGGGAGACTCACTCTCTCTCTCATCTCTCTCTCTTTCCCACCATTCAGCAGAGAACTCCTATGATGGGCATATCAAGTTGAGTTTTCCAGTCACTCGACCTTTCAGGGCACACGAATTAGTTAAGGCAGATGCACAGAGCTGTCAGAAGCATGTCCTTCCCACCAAGTGGACTTTGGATCCCCTGGTCTGGCGGAATCTGTGGAATCTATGCGACAGGTCGATTATGGCCTGGTTTGCCACCTCAAGGAACCGTTGCCTTCCTCATTTCGTTCTCCAATCCTAGACCCTCTTGCATGGGCAACTGATGCCATGCTGCAAGTTAGGTCCAACCTGGACCTTTAATGCCGTTCCGCATTCCAACTTGGTCAAGAAAGGGCTTAACAAGTTTTCAGGTTCATTGCAATGGAATGATGGCACTCTTAGCCCTGTTCTGGACCATGAATATTGGTTCCTGAACCAGATATGGTTGTTGGTGGACTCAGACAACCTCACTTCAAAAGATACCACTAAAGGTAGGACAACTCTTTTCTCAGACAGATTTACAGACTGTCCGGGAGCCTTGCCTGGAAGAAGTGAATTTTTCAAGACCGACTGCGGAGACTGTTGCGAGATGCAGACAGCAGTCTTCTTGCTAAGTGCTCCAATCTAAGTAGGCAGTCTTCCGTTGATGGTGTAATGGCTATAACATCTTAGATAGCGGAACTCCTCATATACCTGAGGACCGCCAAGGGGCTCTCTTCTTCCACCTTCAATGGGCATAGAGCAATGCTAGGCTTCGTATGTAAACACAAAGGTCTAGTTTTATCTTTTAAACCAAGATCTTAGCAAACCATGAAGTCTTTAGAGACTTCCAAGGCAGAAAGGAGTCTACTCCATATATTGGAATTTGGACGTAGCTCTTGAGTGGTTAACAGGCCCCTCTATTGAGCCTCTCCATTCCACGACTCTTAACTTAACTAGAAAACTCTGTTCCTTGAGTCCTAGCAAATGCCAAATGAGTTAGTGAGCTTCAGACTATAGACAAGCCAGCAGATTCTGCTCTGGGAGAACACAGTCTGTGAACAGGATCCATGCTTTCTCCCTTAAGTGATTGTTGGACATCTCTGGCTCTGACAGAGTGAGCGAAATGTCTAGTTTGAGCTTTTAGGTTTTACCTGAAAAAGCTTTTTAATCAGAGGGCCATCCATACCTAGCGTGTCTGGGGAAGATCCTGTCTCGCCCTCGGTCTATGAATGCATTGTCCTTCATCTCCAATGAACTTTGTTTTTGAGACTCACTCTCAGATTCAGGAGAACGATTTGTCTACCTGTTGAAGGAAAGCTAAGATGCCAGAATTGCCTCTACCTCATTAGCTTTCAGGCTCAATATGTCACTCACTGCCGTTTGGCAATCGGCCCACTGGAAGTATAATAGTTCTTCACTTCTAAGTTTTCCTTGAAGTCAAAACAGTGTTTGAAAATTTTGCAGTACCCTGGGACCATTATTAGTAATTGGCATGGCACTGAGGGAGGAAGCAGAGGATTTTCTCCTCCTATCTCTTCACCTTGTAGTAGGGTACAGAATTTTTGGGGAGGAGGGTGAGGGCGATTACAGTGTACCTGGAGCACCCACCACTCTCAGTGTATGGGTAATTGTTTTATTTCAGTGTAGGTGACAAAGTTATCTGGTTGTTTTTATTTTTTGGTACTGTGCCCAGGGCAAGGGCACTTAATGATGCTTTGCCAAAAAACGGAATACTCCTTGGCTGTAAAGCTCCCACTTAAGTAGGGGTGATCCTCAGCTATACTACCACACCACTACAAGTTAAGATGGGCACCAACCAGAGGCAGCATTCTCTTGCAGTGACTCTCATTGTTTTCCAATGCTGGCAGCTTTGTTCTCTTTCAAATTCATTACTTATCTTAATGTTTTGGAATGGAATATGTCCATGTATCCCACCTCCTGTCAATGTGGGAATCAGCTGTGTAATTAATTGGTAAGTTACTTGTATGAAAATTTTATTTTCATAACAAAATTAAGTTTCATTTATACTAACCAAGTAATTACAGAGTCAGCCCACCCTCCTCCCCTCCGACAGACATAAGAGCAGAAACAGAATGAGGCTGTCTGCTAATTCCTAGTATTCCCGTTAGTGGGTGGGACTGGTCACCTACACTAGCAATCAGAGGACTACCATGGATTTTAAAATTTAAGCTGCCACATGAGTGGAAAGTATGGCTATGCAGTTACTTGGTAAGTATTTTTGAAACTTAATTTTATTATGAAAATAACATTTTTGGTGCAGAGTTACTTACGTTTTTTATTGTTTGCAGGTTTTAGCTACACAAATGAAACATTTTAATGAGTCAAGAGATTTAGACAAAATATCAAAACTTCAGGGAGAAGTCAGTGATGTAAAAGATGTTTTAGTCAAAAGTATAGGTAAGTACTGAAATCACATTATAATTGCAGTAAAAGAGGCAAACTCCTTTTTTTAAGGGGAAACTTACCCTCTATCATTTGCTTTATTTGCGACTACTTGGCATGGGGTTCTGCAAGTGTTAAAATTGAAAGTTATTAATGAACACTCCTGATAGTTACCCCACTTTTTGGAGGGTAGGGGTAGGACAAAAACTAATTTATTTGTCATTCTTCTCTTGTTGATGAAACCAGCCGGTTGTGTAGACAATTGCTCTGAAATTTGGATTTGTTATTTTGGTTTAACGAATTGGACCATCTGGATTTGGATTGTATTTGGCAATATGGATTCTTTTCAATCTTCCCTATTGAAATCTGTTAGATTTTGTAAGGTATGTGGTTGTAAGGCCAGATTTGGTTAATTGAAGTGTGATACGAACTATGCATTGATCATCAAGGGGCAAATTGTGATTCAGACAACCATTGTGATCATTGAAGGATTGGTCTTTGGAAGAGATAGAGAAGGTGATAAATTGCTGAATCAAAAGAGAGAAGGATAGACTTACAAAGTTGGTAAAGAGAACGGCTGTCTTGAAACTAGGTCTTCTTTAGAATTAATGCCTGGTCAAGAAGATAGAGGTAAGTCTATAGACTCTTCTCAAGTGGATATAGATCCTTCTACACCCATAATATCACCCCAGGGTAGTAGGTTAGATTTAATGCAGTCAGGTATTGATTTGGTTAAATCTAGAATTGAATTTTTGTGTAACAATTTGAATCTTTTGCATTGAATGTGTCTAGTGCATTGGCAGGTACAGTGTCCCCTCATTCCTTTGGCTGCTCTGTTGATGCAGCCTTGCCTGTCACCTCTGCCCCCCTGCCAACAGGCCTGGTAGTTCCGGGGTTTCCAGAAGGGGACTAACACCCCAGGATGTTCAAGGACTGTGCCTTCTGTCTCCTGCCTTTGCTTCTCAGTTCTCCATGGACAAAGTTAGATCACAGTCACATATGGTAGGTCTAGATCTTCGTGTTTAACCCTGTTGTCCCATGGTTATTCTGGTGATTCGTCCAACCCAGGTAACCAATCATGATCCATAGTGAATGCTGCTGTTGAGCTTGCAACCATTGCTAGGAGCCCTGAGTCTGTAGGTGGGCAGTCAGGTAGTAAGCATTCATGCCAGTTCACCCCTTCAGTCAATGATAACCAATAATCCAAGTTTTGTTTTTGACAAGGCCACTGTCATGTCTGTGCCTGGGCTTTTGTGGCCTTAATGGACTGCATTTCAAGCTTAGGCTAAGCCTGCCAGATATTTGCATTCACCTGTGGGTCCATTGGTTTCCACTAGGCGATCAAGGCACTGGGAGGCAGTGAGTCTGTACAGCCATAAGCGAGTCCGCATGGGTATCAGCAAGGCCACACGGGTGTTAGCGAGTCTGCATGAGGTGTCATTGAGTCCGCACAGTGCGAGAGCTTTTGACTTTCAAGCTTGTTCTGGGGCTACTTTGATTTCTGATGAAGAAGACTTATGGACCTGGCTCTTCCTGACAGCATTTTCCTTCGCCTCCTATACAGGAAGAGGAGCATTTAGATCTGTCTCCTGAGTTTTAAGGAATTGGTTCAGTTTATGCTTAGATATTTGTAGTTCTTCCTTTAAGCTATCGGATTTTGTACTTAGGAGATTTGACTTAATTGCAAATGTTTTGCCTAAGAGATTTTCTTCTTAAAAGTCCCCTCTATTGTCTCCCTTGCTGCCTGCTAGGAAGACTAGGGAGTACTGAACAAGGGCTTTTTGCTCCCTTTTCTCATGATCCAGCTGTTTTATCCATGTTTTTCCCTGCCAAGAGAGGCACAATTGCATCTGCTAAGTGGCATTTCTTGATTCAAGAGGCTGAGAATAAGTATAAGAGCTTGGCTAATGCCATCGAAGCTATGTCCTTTAGTGAATTGTGCTGAACACTGTTGAACAGTGTTTGAAGGAGTTTTGGTGGATTTCTTTCTCCTTGGGCCAGGGAGCTTTTGGTAAGCCCTAAGGGTTTTTGTTTCCCTAGACAAGGCATTTCATTAAGTGATAGGTGAACTGTCTCATATCACTAGCAACCTCAAAGTTCACACAATGCTCTCTGATGGTTCCTTCTGTCTCCCTGCTTAGCAGACAGTCATTGGTTTCAGCTTAACCCTTTGGGAAGAAGATGATAGATGACAAGCTATCTGTGCCTATAGCTGCAGAGACAGGAAAAACCAAAATAGTACTTTTTGTCATCAGTCCCAGGCCACTAAAGGGAAGTTTCCTATCTCCTCCCCTTGCTATAAAAGCACTGGGCAATTCTACCTCTTTTCCTTGGTCTTCCTTCCTGGGCTTAAGAAGGAAGAAGTGTCCTTTTAGCAGCAAGGTTCCAGATCTCATTCTGCCAAAGGGGGATGTGCAATCCCTCCACTAATATCAAGAATCGTAAGTCTGATAAAGTATAGCTCTTTGAGCCCTTGTGTGCCTGTGGGTGGTAGGTTGGGCCACTTGAGCATGGGAACACTTAGATGTAGTTGCCTGGGTAAAGAAAGTTCTTTGGAAGGTTATTGCATTCCTTTCAGGTGTTCACTGCCTTTTCAACCATCTCATAACCTTTCAGTCATGCAGAGCAACCTAGATAAGAGACAGGTGTTGAGTCGGAAGTCTTTTTTTTTTTATTAGAGAAGGCAGCATTAGAGGAAGTACTGGCCACTTTGCTGGGCATTTACAACAGGCTATTCCTAGTTCTAAAGGTCAAGGGAGGTTGGAGGCCAATCCTAGACATATCCAGGCTCAACCTCTGTGTCCAACTGTTCACCTTTTTTCCATGGAATCAGCCTCCACAGTCTTTAGCTGACATGGAGAAAGGTGCTTGGATGTTTACAGTGGACATAAAAGATGAGTAGTACTTTCCTGTCCCCATTCACCAACTTTCAAGGAAGTTCCTACACTTTGTCTTTGGGGGAAATTCATATCAATGTCGAGCTGTTTGTTTCAGGCTGAGTTCCATACCCCAAGTTTTCCCCTTTGCGAATGGCTTCATTTACTAGGAGTAAAAATACTAATGTGTACCTGGGCAACTGGATTATCTTTGCGAAGTCCCTAAAGGATTGCCTGAGGGCAAGAGAGTTTGTCCTGGGCTTGTTAAAAGTAAAAGCCCTAGGGTTACTAATAAATGTCACAAAGTCATCTTTGGAACCTACGCAAAGAATAACCTGCCTGGGCGTGGTGATTGATACGATTCTTTTCAAGGTTTTTCCGACACAAGCTCGAGTAGACAATCTGTTATTAATCATGAGAGAATTCTCCTCCTCAGAGAGCATGCCAGCTAATGCTGGTTGTTGTTGTTATTATTATTATTATTATTATTATTATTATTATTATTATTATTATTATTACAGTATTCAGAAGATGAACCCTATTCATATGGAACAAGCACATAGGGGCCATTGACTTGAAATTCAAGCTTGCAAAGAATATGGTATTCATTAGGAAGAAGTAAGAGGAGGTAAAGGGAGATAAATAAAGAAGAGATCCCACTTTTTAAAAGAGAAAATAAATTAATAGATAAAAATGTATTAAAATGCAAGAAGAATAGCATCTTCGCTTGAACTACTAAAGTTACAGTTGCACGAGCCAGCCCTATGAGAGCTGGTAGTCAGCTCATTGGTCTGGTTAAACTATTTCATTAGTAATAATAATCCCATTGCATGACATCCTTTGGGAGGCTGCTCCACAGTCCAACGGTGTGAGGAATAAAGGACCTCTGGAACTGAGAGGTTTGACAGCAAGGCACATTGACTGTATATTGGTGCTGCTGTTCAACCACATGTCTTCTCTGGGTGCTTGACTGTGGATGAGACCTCTTCAGACGCATTTGAGAGGCACTGGCACAGAGAGCGACTCGGCCAAACCCTGAGCTGGAGCCATGGAGCCAAGAACTGATCTCTTACCATTGTTGGTAGATGTCCACGGTAGTGCTTCTTGCAGGGAAGTCCCTAGAGTTCCTGATTCCCCAAGCCCAGACCTCTCACTGTATTCAGTTGCCTTGTATGAGGATGGGGGTGTGGTTATCGAGAACCAAGTCGCTTCAGGGATGTGGTCACAAGTAGAAGCGAGTTTTCACATTAACTGCAAGTTGTTGGCTGTCCTGAAGGCACTTAAAGACCTGGATGAGTGGTGTCCAACAAGTAATTTCTGTCTTCTCAGACATGACTTCTCTTGGCTTATCTCAGAAGGTCGGGGGGGTGAGGTCAGAAACCTTCATGAATTTTTGGTGAACATTTTAAGTCATCCAGGACAAGTACTTTCCCATGATTGATGTAACCCTCTAGTTTGCAAGGCGATTTGAACAGTGTTCAGCCACCCTCTCACTGATCTCTTCACAATGAAGGTGAATTGTCATCTTCTGCTGTATGTCTCCCCAGTTGTGGACCCTTAAGCCTGGGCAGTAGACATTATAGCTCAAGATTGGACAAAACTGTGTATGCCTGCTGTATGTTTCCATTGTTGAAGGGGGTACTCAAGAAGTTGAGGGCTTCTAGAAACACCACCATGATTCTAATCGTGCCTTGGTGGCTGAGGAGGCGTTGGTTCCCAGTCTTCCTGGAAATGTCAGTAGAAATTCCCAGACTATTACCTCCATGGACATATCTGCTTCATCAGGTGGGGACAGGGAAGCTTCATGGAAGTATCGAAATGCTTTGTCTAACTGCATTGGAACTGTCGACAATCTCCTCAGCGCTCAAGACTGTTTTAAGTCGTCTGGGGTGGACTCTTTCCTAACGGCAAGGGGAAAGTCCACTAATTTCTTTATCAGCACAGTGGGAGGTTTATAGATCATGGTGCAAGTCCAGCACTAACAATGCAATAAAGTTGCTGCACTGCTAGAAAGATGCCAAAGGTTTGTCTGTTTCCTGTATCAAGGCTATAGATCCATGCTGGCTTATATATTAAGGCATTTTGGATTGGGTATTTCAAAAGAAACTGACTTAGTTGAAGCTATTCTCTCATTTCAGCTAGAATATCAAAGGTTCTGCTAAAACTGCTTTTATGGAACCTAGATGTTGTCTTAAGACACCTTAGAGGCCCTCCTTTCAAACCCCTGAGGGAGGGTTCTCACAAGACTCTTTCCTAGAAAACACTTTTTGGTGGCCTTGGCTTTGGCCAATGGAGCGAATTAAAAGCGATATCATAGTTTGTAGGTTTTCACGTACTGGAGCAGAACTAGCTTTTTTGTAATTTTTTTCTGCTAAAGTGATGTCAAGGCTAAAGCTCTTCTAAAGGTTTTCTCTGTACCCTCTCTAGCAACTTTAATGCCTGAGGAAGAAGAGCCATTTTTTTGCCCTGTTAGGTTTCTAATGATTTATATGTCCCATCTTGAAACTATTAAGGAACAGTGTAGGAACCTATTTTGCACTGTCAAGAATCCTGAGATTCCTGTGTCTAAAATGCCATAGCTTTCTGTATTAAATCCTTAATCCTGGAAACACACCATGCATTGTCTCCAGAAGATCGTTCCCTATTGAAGGTGAAGCCACACAATTTCAGAAGAGCAGCTACATCCATTAGTTTTCATTAGCTCCTCTCTCTAGACCATCTATTTTTGGCAGCGCAGTGGAGGTGTTGCTCTGTGTTCACCTCTAACTACTTGAGGGCTGTCAACATCCAGTAGGAAGACTGCCGTACACTAGCACCTATAGTTTCCGCAGGGGAAATTTTTCCTAGTCTTCCCCTTATGATTTATGAACAGGTGAAGGTTCTTGCTATCGACCCCCATTCTGGGTAAGTTGGCAAGTATTGGAATTCATACATGGTATTATCATACTAGACTTTTGCTTAGTTGTATTTGCTTTGTTTCTCTTAGGTAAGGGCAAACAAAGTTCATTAGAATAAGTAATGTTGGACTTATGCTGCAAAGCCATTGATCCTTATTGAAGAAAGCTACCCTGAGCTGATCAAGAACCACATTTTCTTGCAAATAGGTGGTGTTGTTCTGACTGTGATGTACCACAGAAACTCGGTTACGGAAGCGGTAACTCTTTAGGGATCATGTTTAGTTGTGATTTTAGCTCCCATCAGCTCTGCAAGTCTTAGACACAGAGGCCTAACTTGCCATTTTTCATGCACAATCTCAACCAGTGGCTAGATTCAGGGCCCACGTAGTGGACCTCACCTGACCTGATGAAGATCCTCAAATGACAAGTACAGCACTTGCCATGGGATCGTATTCATCAGGTAAGCAATGATAAGGATATTTCTATCAGATGGTTTGGTTATAGGGAAATCTCTTACCCTCCTCCAGCATACAATGTTGGAGTCAGCAGATGATAGAGGGTAAGTTCCACCTCAAAAATAATGATTTTTATGATGAAATAAATTTTTTCACTACTTACCCTCTGTCACTGAGATCCCACCCTTGTTCCCTCTTTAGAGATTAAGAGAAGAATGGCAATCAAAGTAGTTGCTGTCTTACTCCCACCCTTCAAAGAGTGGGGTAACTATCAGAGCCATTTGTTAATGACTGTTTCAATTGTAACACTTGTTGAACCCACATCAAGAAGTTGCAGATAATGCGAACAAAAGAGGGTAAGTACCTAAAAAATTGATTTTATCATAAAAATCATTAATTTGTACAAAAGGAAACCTCAGTTTAGAATTCATGTTGCAATTTGTGATTTATTATTTTAGAAATTAGTGATATTTAATTGTATTTTTGATAGATATCCTTAATATTTTATAGCAAGTAATTTGTATTGAGTAGGAAATTTGGGAGCTACTACTGAGCATCGGTTGCCTTTATTTCCTTTACAGTGTATTTTATAATTTTTTATAATCCTAGGTAACAATATGAATTTTTTTTTTTCCTATCTACAGAAACATTAGCATCACGAGGTGAACGGCTGGAACTTTTGATAAATAAGACAGAAAGTTTGAATTCTACAGTAAGTTTCCTATCTCTTGTAGTAAAGCGTCAGTTTTCCTGATAGTATATTTTTTCATATAAGTTTAGGATCCTTTCATGGTGTTTTTCAGTTAACAAATATGTCCCATAAATATTCCATTCATGTTTTTAGAGATGCAATTCAAAATTTTGTAATGATTTTGTCAAGAGGAGTACAGTCAACCCCCGCCTATTCGCAGTTCCAGATTCGCGGACTCACCTGTTTGTGGATTTCTCTATGAACATATACAGTGGGTCCCCGCTACATAGTGTGTCAGCAATCGCTGCTTCTGTTAATCTCTGGTTTTTCTGTGGAGCTTATCTCCAAATATATCGCGGAAAATTCACTAATTCGTGAATGTTTACATAGCAGTATTCACTAATTACTGTATTTTCATTTTATTTTCATGACTAAATACATTTTTTATGATAAAAAATGGTTTAATAATTTTCGAGTATTAATATTAATTAATGTAAACAGCAAAATATCAATAAAATGCTAAATTAAAATCTCTCAAAATCACAAAACAGCTTACAATGCCCATAAGTCACCTCAGTTCTCTCTCTCTCTCTCTCTCTCTCTCTCTCAGTATACAAATCTTTTATTGCAAAAACAGCAAAATTTCAATAAAACTTTATTTCATTTACAGAATAAACTATAATGTTGATCTGTTATTATCGTAATATGTATAAAAAAAACCGATTGTCTTGACATTCGGTATTGTTTTTACTGTAGGTATGTGTTACCATATTTTTTCTTTCTCTGATTTACTGAACCGTGCTTCATTAAAAGTTTAGTAGTCGACACTATGATTATCACACATGTTATGACCCTACACAAGGTCAATTAGGGTCATAATCTCCTACTGCATCTGTTTTAAGAACAGCATCATATCATCTTACATCCCTAAGATTCTCTGGTAGCAATGACCAGCACTGGGCAGCACATTACTTCTCTCTCGTCGACTCCTCTCACTGAATCTATCCTCAAACGAAGGCCTACTGGAATTAAACACGGAGATACGAAACTAGACTTCATTTGCAGAGTTAACGAAAGTATTTCAGCAAAAGTTACGGTCGTGAAATGGAATGACTCACACCCCCGAAAAATGGAAATCATAACTAGGGGAAATTCAGATTCACAATTTATCGAATTAATGATTCTAGACCAACCAATACCAGTGACTAACACCCTGGCCACCAAACAAAATAAAAAGGTCAGTTATTTTAGACCAAAATAAATGTCACAGAGTATGTTAAAAGAACCCCACTTCCAAAATATTTGTCCTCACAGGACGAACCCAGAATTCCTGTTAAAAGAAACATATCATATATTAAAACCTGAAATGGTGTATGAAGAAATCAACATTCAAAATGGAAAAATGCACAGTGGAGAACAAAATGGGAAAAATACAATGGAGAAACAGAGGAGTTTCACTGCGACACAAAAATGGGTATTCCATATAATGTCTGGAAAAAATATAAGTGTTAATGAGTTATCTTACTCACTTCCTATGGCCTCAAATAACTGATCTCACAGTGGCTGTTTGTATCCACTAGCACTTCTCAAAGAGCGAATCACACCCAGCCGCAAATCAAAGTCCATAGCCATTGTATGTTCCTCTCATAATATACCATTAGAGAGTGCATGTACCCTTCCCTGGAAGCGTGACGACACCGGTTCAATGTTTGAAAGATCACAACACTTCCATCAACCTGTCACATGATCAGAAGGCACAAATGAACGCGTCAGATACCTGCTGTATCTAACTGTGGAAGCCTCCAATGTCAACATCAATGCACCTGCACTAGATATGCCTTTCTCAGGCCAGCACATAGTTCGTCAAAAGACTTAATACGTATTATAACAGTACACAAGAGAATATTTTATCACTGTTGATTTTTTATCTATAATTGCCGTAAAAATATTTGAAATCTGAATTTCATATGTAAGCATCACAAGGTTACTGTTATTCTCCTCCCCAGCTTGTCAAGTCAAGGCTCGTCATCAGCTGCTGTACTGAGACTTTATTTGTAGTAAACACCAATTTTCTCTCTCTCTCTCTCTCTCTCTCTCTCTCTCTCTCTCTCTCTCTCTCTCTCTCTCTCTCTCTCTCTCTCTCTCTCCTAATGAAATATGAATTACTATATCATAAACTTTGTGTACAAAATTAAAAATAATTCCATTAGTAAATTTGTTTCTTTTAGCAGTTAAAAAATTATTTTTCTGATTCTTTCAGTAGTAGTGAGCCTCAATCAGCTGATTCTCAGAATGCAAAGATTACAAATGGGATGATTCATATTATGATGATAACAGATCAAAATAATAATACAGTATAAATGGATTCTGTAAGTGAGATAACATACTAATGTGTTTAATATTAATATTTGAAAATTAATAAATCATTGTAACATACATACACAAGAGAATATTTTATCACTGTTGATGCTTGCGACAAACATTTTTCAGAAGACAAAAATACACTCTACAGTACGTACTGATTACTGTATTTTGCTGTGTTTACATTAATATTACAATACGGTACTGTAATCAATACAGTAAATCATTTTTTATATCATAAATGTGTTCATTCACAAAAATACTAACATATAAATACATACGCAGATTGCATGACGTAAGCAAGCCTACTGTTTAATTGATATGTACGTATTGCACAGTATGTACTAACAGTAGTTACATTGTTCTACAAACTACCCATGTATTTTAGATATGCTTTAAACTTATCCTAAAACACTTTACTGTACTGTAATATAATTTCAAAATCATCTTACAAAACAAAAAATAAAATGCACAATTGTGCAGTACACAATACGTAGTTGGCCATACCCTCACATACTTCTCTGCGAAGACAAAGTGATAGTATGTAGCTGTAAGCCATAGTATGTACCTATATATTTTTAAGGCTAACATTGTAAAATGACTTTGAAATATTAAATTTATTTTATGATGATAATTTAAGGTATATTTTGTGTTTGAACCATTAAAATAGGCAGTTATAAGCATTTTTAGAGGTGGGTCTTTGGTGCCTGAACTATCTAAATAGCCAGTCATAAGCATTTTTAGATGGGGATACCAACAATGCAGATTTTTGCTTAACAAGGGGTGGTTGTAGTCCCTATCCCCTGCGATTACTGGTGACCCACTGTACATATTATTCTTGGAAAATTCGCCTATTAGCGGTATTTTTCATAGAGAAATATTCACAAATTACTGTATTTTCATATTTCGGGACTAAATGCACATTTTTGATAAACCTATTAAAATATTCAGGTATAAGCATTTTTAGAGGGTTTTTTGGTGTTATGAACTATCGAAATAGCCAGTTATCAGCATTTTTAGAGGGGTTTTAAATCAGTATTTTTAGAGGGGTTTTAAGTATTCGCAGATTTTAGCTATTCAAGGGGATAGTGGTATGCATCCCCACGAATACCAGGGGTCGACTGTACCCTTGCAGTACAGGCAGTCCCCAGTTATCCGTTCTGAGGGTGGGATGATAACCGAAAATCGGGGCTCATCAGCATCAAAAAGTGCCAATTTTCAGTTATCGGCGCCAAAAAAGCTCCGATTTCGGTTATCGGCACCTCTGTTAGGTATGTATCAGCGCCAATGCCCAATTATCAGCGCTGATAAGTGGAAATCAGCAATTTTCAACGCCAAAAGTTGCTGATTTTTTTGCTAAACAAGCACCATAAAAGTGGACTGCCGTTAACCCTTAAACGCTGAGCCTCTATTTACAAAAGTGTCTGCCGTATGCCGGCAGCGTTCGGGAGTTAGCGCCGAAGCGGAAAAAAAAGTTTTTTTCAAAAAATCACAGCACGCTTAGTTTTTAAGATTAAGAATTAATTTTTGGCTCCTTTTTTATGTCATTGCCTGAAGTTTAGTATGCAACCATCAGAAATGAAAAAAATATCATTATCATATATAAATATTGAAATATATGACAGTGCAAAAAAAAAATTTCATATATAATTGTATACAAATCGCGCTGTGAGCAAAACAGTTAAAGATAATGAGTTACTTTTATTTTCTTTGTATTGTACACTAAATTGCGATGATTTTGGTATATAACAAATTGTAAAACGATCAAAGCAACACAGAGAAAATATTATCACAAAATGATGCATGAATTTGTAATGTGCGGATGTAAAAAAAAAGTTTTTTCAAAAATTCACCATAAATCGAAATAATGTGCTAGAGACTTCCCGTTTGTTGCAAAATGAAGTAAATTGATTGAATATTACTAGACTGTAAGTTTTTAGCTTACAGTTGCAGTTTTTTACCATTTCGGTCGAGTTAAAGTTGACCGAAGGTCGAATTTTTTCTATTTATCGTGATTTACATGAAAATATTTCAAAACTGATAAAAGCAACAACCATGAGTTATTTTTGTTGTATTCTACATGAAATTGTGCACATTTTCATATATAAAACTTTATGTAACGTCTAATATAAAACGGTGCAAACATTTCGACAAAGTGACGAAAGAATTTCTGAGATGTTCGGCCGAGTTACCGCGCAGACGTAAGGAAAAAGTTTTTTTCAAAATTTCACCATAAATCAAAATATTGTGCTAGAGACTTCCAATTTGTTGCAAAATGAATGTAAATGATTGAATATTACTAGAATGTAAGAGTTTTAGCTTACAATTGCATTTTTCGACAATTTCGGTCGAGTCAAAGTTGACCAAAGGTTGAAATTTTGGCATTTATCGTGATTTATATCAAAATATTTCCAAACTGATAAAAGCTACAACCATGAGATATTTTTTGTTGTATTCTACATGAAATTGCACACATTTTCATATATAAAACTTTACGTAACGACTAATATAAAACGGTGCAAACATTACGACAAAGTGACGAAAGAATTTCCGAGATGTTCGGCCGAGTTACCGCGCACGGACGTAAGGAAAAAGTTTTTTTTTTTTAAATTCACTATAAATCGAAATATTGTGCTAGAGACTTCCAATTTGTTGCAAAATGAAGGTAAATGATTGATTATTACTAGAATGTAAGAGTTTTAGCTTACAATTGCGTTTTTTGACCATTTCGGTCGAGTCAGAGTTGACCGAAGGTTGAAATTTTTTGTAGTCGACGTACGGTACGTCCACTCCTCACCCGACAGACAATTTTAGTCGACTTACGATACGTCCAGTTGGCGTTTAAGGGTTAACTGAGCCCGCCGGTAACCGAGTCCACCGTTAACCGGTGACTGCTTGTATTACTTTACACTGACAGCCTTACAACGAAACCCGGTATCACTTAAATTTGAGGAATTTACACAAGAGATCTCCAGTGTTTGTATTGCTTGCAGTTTGCTTTGCTTGAAATCTATAGACATTAAATGTTTCTTGCAGTTACCCTGCAATTTCTTGCTGCATTGTTTTTTACACCTTCATCTGTTGCTGTTGGCTACTTCCAAGCTAGCTGTCCAACTTAATCACCTAGCTAAATTAGATTCTTGTACAGTGTTAAGTACTGACCTTTGTCCATGCTCTTGCGATGTTACTTACCTGGAAGCCAAGATCCATGGATGCAAATGATATTGCTAGCCAGTCAGCAGAGTATCTTCTTTAGATTCAAGAGTGGGGTGTTTATGCTATGAGAAGACCATGGTTTATACTAACGTAAATGACAGATTCGTAATTCCACTGTTATAACTGGTTAAAATGATTGGCTGTTTGTATTCTACCTTCTCACTTGCAGGTACCTTGAGTGAGAATCCCACTTTCTGTTCATTCTTTACCTTGCCACCATTGTGAGAGGATCTCTTGTTAGGGTGGTAATATTCCAGGAATTTCACACACAAAATTTATGGTCTTATGTCAAATTGTTGTTGTTAGTGACTGTATTATATGAGAGTTCAGTGATGATTTGTGATGTAAAGGATTGCTCAGAAGGATTGTCTAAGTTAAAGAATGATGGCCACACCCAGTGTGTGGATTGTATCAGCCAGACTTAGGTTTAGAATGTAGATGTAATGAGTGGGAAAGTTTGAAGTGATTCAAGATCAGGAGAGGACACAGAATTAAGTCTGCTCCTACCAGTCAAGCTGCTCCTTTTGACTCTCTTGGGGTTCTTGCTGCTTTAATTAGAGGTATAGGTATTGCTAGTCCCCTCCTTAATATATATGCAGATTGTTTTGCATTCCTCTTGAGATCAGATGTGAGAGCCCACCCATGGTCTGGAACATTCCATAAGACCACCTGCATGCATGGAACCAAATGTGCGTGGTGTAGACTTGCAAGAGGAGTGAGCCAAGGATGGGAACAGGGTAAGATGAAACAATTACAGAAAAGTCCTATGACATTCTGAATTTGCCCTTCAGTTTGGACATAGCACACCTGAACATGGCTGTGAGAACTGATAAATGGCCTTTGTCACCGTCTGACAAATTGGAAGTGTTTGTATCTTGGTTCATGTATGATAAACATGGTAGGGAGGAAAAAGTAGTTTACTTGCTGATTTTGTTGATTCTGAGTAGCTGAGGTAAATGGGTAATTTTTGATGAATGCCCAACAGTTTTCACCTATAAAGAATGCTGAACACAACCTGTAGATGTGGCAGTGGCAAGCTGCGCACTGTTCATTATCGTATCAACAATGCACCTTGTGTCAGAGCAACTCTCATTATTCTTTTTGAGGTTGCTGCAGGATAATTATTCACCCATATCCCATGCCTTTTCGTCAGGCAGAGTGGGCGGGTTTGAGGACCCACAGCGGCTGCCAAAAATAGGTTTTTCCCATGTCAAAACCTGTTTTTTGATAGCGTAGCTGCTGTTCATCCTTAAAGGAGCTTATCAAAGAAATTGACAAGTAACGAAATGGTTAAGCTCTTAAAATTCAATCCCAACAACCCAGATCAAATTTTTGGTCCAAGGTTAAGCCACAGAATAAGCCATATTCTTTATTCCAGATACCCATAGGGTTTGGCAACAAAGAACATGAAACTAAACACAAACTTACAATTATTAAGATGTAGTTCTGAAGTGACTTACCTAAATATGCTGGGTTTGGTCTTGGGTATTCACCTAAATATGCTGGGTTTGGTCTTGGGTATTCTTGCACCTTTCCCAGCGATATCTTAGCATACCCACCACATCAAGAAGACCCCTGGTTTACTGCCATAGTGCCTATGGGGTCAGGACTTACTATACCATCTACTGATACACAATGCAGTCAGATTTGTTCGAACTCGTGGCAACAATGCTTAAGAATACTGGCAGTCTCCTGTTTACAATGGGGGTTCTGTTCTGACGCTGCGTCGTAAGCCGAAAATCGTGAGAGAGAGAGAGAGAGAGAGAGACTGTTTGCCTCACTGCATATCTACCAGAAAAAGACTTGGAATTTCAGTAACTCGAGCATTACCTGAGTATTTTAATAGTTTTATCATAAAAAGTGCATTTAGTCATGAAAATGAGATGAAAATACAGTATTTAGTGAATATTTCTCAGTGAAAAGTACCGCGAATGGGCGAATTTTCCGTGAATAATGGGTAGGTACGTTCCAAAGAGAAATCCGCGAACATGTGAGTCCGCGAATCATGAGACTGCAAATCAGGGGGGTTTACTGTAGAGGTGCCTTTGGCTTCACTGCCACGCCACTATGGTTGAGATGAGCCACGTGAGAGGCAATATTTTCCTGCCAGGTAGGTTACAACAAACATTTTATCAGTGTTAACTACTTACTCTTCTTAAAGTTCATCTTCACTCATGAGTTTTTAAGTAGTACATGCCCATGCATCCCACCTCCTGTGAATCTGGGATTCAGCTATGTAGTTACTTGCTAAGTTATATAAAAATTACATTTTTATGGTAAGATAAACTTTTATATATACTTACCAAGTAAGTACATGATCAAAGCCCTCCCTTCTCCCCTCTCATGGGCATAGGGCATAAACGAATTGGGCTCATTAGTATTGTTGTACCTATCCTTCCCCGAAAGTGGGTGGGAGGAGTTAACTACACCACAATATTGGAATGCTACTGTGAATTTTCAAATTTAAGCTGCCTATAAGCAAAATGTAATAGCTATACACTTACTTGGTAAGTATATATCAAACTTTATTTTATCATGAAAATGTCATTTTGGAATCGAGGGAGTATGTACAATTTGTATTTGACAGAGTTGTGTCAGTTTTTAACTTTATATTTCAGACTGAGCACTATTCAGTTATTCACGAATATTTGCCCGTTTGAACATGGCTGCACTTAGAAAAAGTAAATTTCATTTGTTTCAGGACAATAGTCTTATTCTAGCAAAGCCTTTGGAAGGGACTTTTGGGGGCAAGAGAATATGTGCTAAAGTTAACAGAAAGGTTAGGCTTAGTAGTCAACCTTCCAAAGTCCAAATTGATTCCAACTCATCTGTGTCATTATTGGATGATAGACTGTTCTTTTTAGGCTTCTCAAATTCAGAAAAGGTTGACAGTTTTCTCCATTGTGATAGAATTTTAATCCCCATGGGTTTTTCCTGCCTTGAAGTGGATGAGTCTGTTGGGACACTTGGCCTCCTTAGAAAATTTGTACCCTTTGCAAGACTTAGGATGAGATCTTTGCACCCAGATTCAACTTTAGAGGAGGAGAATCAGGCGGTGAAAGTCACTCCTCTTTGGTTGACAAACAGAAATTTCTTGTCCTGAATACCTCTAGGAAATCAGAACCCAGACTTATCATTATACAGTACGGTATTCAGATTCTTCTGTCCAAGTTAGGGAGCTGTGTTACGAGGTCTGGAATTGCTGGGACAGTGGTCAGACAAAGGATCCCTGGCAGTCAAGAAGGCTGTGATTGGGTTGGAGGAGTTTGTGTCAATCAAGAGAAAAGCAGTGTTTTCCAACAACTCAGCTACCTTGTTTTACATCAAGAAACAAGGAGTTATGAAGTCAGCCATTTGTTTCATTTAGTTCAAGATGTTTTTCTGGGGACAAGTGAGAAGAATCAAATTAGTTCCTCAGTTCATTCCTGGAAAGATAAATTTACTAGTAGATTTGCTGGGTCTGTAAGGCCAGATTCTTTGCATTGACTGGACCTTGAATATAGATGTGTGCAAATGCTTGTTGAGATTGTGGGAAGTCCAGTAGTGGATCTCTTTGCCACCTCCATGAACCCCTGGCCTCTGATCTATTGCTCTCCCAAGCAAGATTCAGGTATGGGCAATAAATCTGATGCAAATTGACTGAAGGACATGGAAATATGTGCTGTTTCCCCCCTTAGCCAAATAGAGGCAAGCAATAAACAAGATCATCTCCAAATTCCAGAATGATTGTAGTAGCTTCCTGGTGGTCACAAAGGGAGTGGTTTCCAGTTCTGCTAATACTTGACAGATTTTCCCAGGTACCTGCCCAACAGGAAAGAACTACTCCATCAACCTCGTGTTTGAAAATTTCAAAACTTCACCTGCTTCAGCTGACCACACGGCAACTCTCAGCCACCTGGTCAGAGCAAAAACCCTTTTCATGAGAGGCTATTAAATTGATCCCCAAGTCAAGGAGATCGTCACCTAACCAGCTTCATGAACATCAGTGGTCCGTATACTGGTGTTAAGTGTCAGACTAAGGATTCGATCTTACAGCAGTTTTTCAGTGCCATTAATGGTGTTTTACAGCGCCATAATTTGATGTTACATCAATTACGGCACCATAAGCGCCGTAAACGGCGCTAACAGCAAGGATAGGTTTGACGCCTATTCTTGCTGTTAGCACCGTAAACTTGATGCAACATCAAGTTACGGCATCGTAAGCACCATTAAATTGCTGATAATGGCAGAAATCAACTTACAGCATGGCACTGGAATGGATCCCTCGCCGTAATGTATTAGGTTTTAGGTACCTTGGATATAATGAGAAGTTATCTGTTGCTGCCGTTAAGGATTACAGGCCAGTCTTGCCTTCATTTCTCAGACACAAATATGAACTTGTTTCATGCTAAGGATATACAGTATTTGAGGTAATGAGGTCCTTTTAAACTGAGTTTCCTAAGTCTAGTAACAAACCCCTAGCTTAGAACATAGATGTAGTGTAGTATTAAAATTAATGATGCTTCTACCTTTGAGCCCTTGGGAGAAGCATCCCTTAAATACCTTACAGTTAAAACACTTCTTTCTTGCTCTTGCCAAGGGCTAAAAAAGATTTTTGTGTAAAGGGGTTTCTGTACTTAGGTTTGTTGTGTTCTCTAATCTTATGGCTCTCAAGGTTTATTGCGATCTCTAATCTTATGGCTCTCGAGGTTTGTTTTGATCGCTAATCTTATGGCTCTTGAGGTATGTTGTGATCTCTAATCTTATGGCTCTCAAGGTTTGTTGTGATCTCTAATCTCATGGCTCTCGTAGGAAGTGAAAGTGAAGCTTTGCTGTTATGTTAGAGCCCAAAAGGCTTATCTGGAAAGGACAAAAGTTTGAGGTGATGCAAATAATTTGTTGCTTTAGAGAACTGCGATTTCCAGTGTTCGAGAATGTAATGTCTTATTTAATTTGAGGATTATTTATACTGTGTTCATGCTAATTCAAGGGATGGTCATATGCCTGTAATTTATGTAAAAGCTCTTGATGTAAGACTAGCGGCATCTTATAACTCTATGAAATATTAATCTTTATCTGAATTACTCCATGCCATCAGTTGAGGCACAGTTCAGTATTTGCCTCATTATTTTGAAGATGTAGAGATGAATTAACTTGCTGCTGGAACTATATTATCTTTAACTCAAGTGAGGTCACTTTTTCCCCTTGCCTCCATTCCTCAAATCCCAGTTTAATTTTGAGTTATGGGATTATGAAGGTATGGTTTGTATTTAGGAGCAAATTGTCTTTTCAGAGAGGCATTTTTCAGTTGTATGGTTGCCTTGCTTGCAAGTCCAAAACCCATGGCCATGGGTATTGCATCTCGTTCTGTAAGTGAAATTTTCACTTTTATGGTTACTTCAGTTGGATAGCCGGGATAGTACCATTGGCTCTGATTAAGGATTCTCAATAGAGGCAGTACTATCTCTTAGGATTCCTTCTCAGGTAAGTTTTCATAATGATACTTTGCCATTAATTTTTTCTTGTTTGGCTGTTAAGATAAAATTATAAGGTTCACTAGCCCTCTGTTCTCAAGTTGTATTCAGTTATAGTTTTAGTGAAATTTAAATTTTCATTATAAAGTTAGTTATTTTAACATTTACCAAACATTCATAAAATCCCACAGTCTAATGGGCAAAGAAACGAATAATGGGAAAGCAGGAACTTATTTGAGCTGCCTGCAAGCAACAGCTAACATACCAACTAGATATAACTGGGAAATCCTATCTTTGCTGTGTCAGAAAGTCTTAGCTTGACGAATGTTTAGTAAGTATTGAAATAACTGATTGTATCATGAAAATTTTGTGTTTCTATACAAGTACCTGTTCTGCAGCCTCCTAGTGGAGTAGTGGCATAGTTGTGTCAGACTGTACAAGTACAGTACTATACTTTCTTTTAAACAATGGCCATTAGTTACTCTGCAAAATAGATTTTGTAGAATGTTGTGTTATAGTCTTACAGGCCTATTTTTTATGTAGAAAACTTATATTCTTTTAATTTTACTGATTTTCCTTTCAGGCTGTGACATTCAAAACTACAAGCCGTAGCTTAGCTAGAAGCTTATGGTGGAAAAACATCCGTCTCATAATTGTCATTTTAATATGCATTGGGGTAAGGAAATATACTTGTGTGAATCATTCCTGTTTTCATGATTTTTGAAGCCTCTTAAGTTTTAGGGAAAGTTTCATTAGTTATGTATGCTTGTAAATTATAAGTTATCTTCAAAGGCTCTACATTTCTGATAGATTTATACATAAAGAATATGTATGACTATATTTCATATTTAAACATTTATCCTTTAGTAAAATTATTTGATCCTACAAGAAACAAAACTGATGCTAAATGCCTAGAGGGTAGGATTAACTGTGTGCTGAGTTTATACCAATGAAAGTAGATTAGTTCTGGGGTAAGTACTCCTTACCTATGGAAAGCATTAACTTGGTTTTTATTATTTGTTTGGCTCCTTTGGTGAATGATAGTTATTCCTAATCATTGTTAGATAGTCTGAAAAATGAATTATATGGTAAATGTTAAATGGGGAATGGTAAGTAGTGATAATTTCAGTTTGTTTCTTTAGTGTTATATATCAGGGAAGACTGTACAGTAACTACAATTAAAATTCTCAATAACACTAACTGGTGTGATAGAGTGCTGCACTGTCTAGGAATTTCTCATGTTTCTTAAAGTGAGAGAGTAAAATTTCATTGTACTGTACATACAATTTTTATTTTATACTGCTTGCTTTAGCAGCCTGCTGTTTTCTGGAAGTGAAAGTAGTATTTTTATGTTATATCATGATGTTAATCCCTAGCAATCCCTCAATTTCACTTTTAACAACCAGGGTCTTGTGAACTATTGAATATCTTGTTATTTTGAGCCTCATTGTTTTTGAATTTGCGGTATTTTGAATTGTCACAGAACAGATCTACCCTGTTACAAAGGTAACTCATTCGAGCAAAACTGTAAGGAACACTGTAAATGATACAGCGTGCTGCATCTCTTCAGCCCCAGCTGTATATACTCTCAGCAATTCACTTACCATCTTAGTCCCTTAGGCCTCATCCTGCTTATGCATCCAGTTTCTTTTAACCTAACCATGCCCAAGTTTTCATGTCATGAAAAGGTTGAGCACAATACAGTACAGTGAACCCCCCGTATTTGCGGGGGATGCGTCCCACACCCCCCCGCGAATAGGTCAAATCCGTGAATGCTTAAAACCCCTCTAAAAACACTTAGAACTGCCCATTTTGATAGCTTAAACCAAGAAAAACCATGTAAAAATGCTTATACCTGAGTATTTTAATAGTTTTATCACAAAAAGTGCATTTATTCATGAAAATTATATGAAAATACAGTAATTAGTGAATATTTCTCAGTGAAAAATACCGTGAATGGGCGAATTTTCCGCGAATGATGGCTAGATATGTTCCACAGAGAAACCCGCGAATGCGAGAGTCCACGAACCATGAGAACGCGAATACGGGGGGTTTACTGTATAGAGGTACCTAGATTACATTGCATTTTACAGATTGTTGTTGTATCTTATGAAATATATGATATATCTGTCATGTAAACACATTTTATTATGCAACATTTTTGCATGCAGTCTTCTGTCATCTTCAAGGAAAACTCATGCTGTTGCATCTGTCATGCCATCACTTTAGGATTCTGCAACAATAAACAAAGCAAGTACCAAGGCATATTTTAAACACATCTTACATTCATATACAGTAGTAGTATATATGTCTTAGGCTGTTTGCCAGCTTAAAAAATTTTATAATTTGGTTAACTGCCACCCTGGAGTAATTTCCAAATTGCATTACACTTGGCATTTTTTTATATTCGTCGTAACCGAAAATCGTCGTAAACCGGAAAATCGTCGAAAATTCAAAAATCATCCTTCTTTTTTCTTGAATTATTATTGAGTTTTACATAAAAACCTTCAAATTATGATTAAATCTTCAGCTGAAAACAAACAGTATGTTGTTTTACAGTATTAGGTTTCTTATTACTGAAAACAAACAGTATGTTGTTTTCTAGGAGTTTTCTTTTGGTACATCTAAAATATGGAATAGTTTGCATAGTTTAGTTGTGGGTCTTCTGATCACCAAATGTTTATCATGATGGGTTCTGGCACTTGGTCTTCAAGACCTAAATTTCATAATCAATCAATCAAGTGAGGAGCAAATTCATTTGTGCTTTCTGCTGATGTCTCCTGAATTCAGGTACATTGGTTTTATTTTCTGTTCCCACACTTTCAATTATTTATTACCTTTTTGCAGGCTAACTTACATTGCCGTCTTAGGTTTATAGTCTGTTGACCCTGTCTACAAGGGTTTGAAAATACAAAGTTTAATGCAGTTTGGAAATTACCCCAAGGTGGCATTTGATCAAGTTATAAAATGTCACAGGATGGCAAATAGCCAGAGATGTGTATTATATGAATGTAAATTGTGTTCATAATATGCAGCAGCCTGCTTAGTGCTGCTAGCAAAGACCACTAGATCAGGTAAATGAGTGTTGTGGTACATTTTATGCAACAAACATGATGAGCTCCACCTCAGTACCACAAGTCAACATAAAAGAGTTAGCAAAATAAACTTGGCTCTTGACATAAAACCAAGATTTTGAGGTGAGAGTCAGCACCCAGAGACCACACTGGAGAACAGTATCCTAAATAAGGCTGAAGAGAGTTAAAATGCTTAGATAAAATGGCTTCATCATGAAACATTCTAAAACATTTCCACCAGATACCAAATTTTTTGAGAAAGAGGAGCCAATATTACATGTATGCTTCTCAAAAGTCAGTGTGGTATTAGAAGTTACACTTAAAACCCTAAAGAGTCATTTAAAACTATAAAATTTTTGTGTATGTCAGGATGCAAAGGCAAAAGTCTTCTGGATTGGCTCTCATACTATGAGTTTCAGAAGGGTTAAGCTTCACACCCCAAAGCCTACTCCACTTATGGATATGTGCCAGGTCTCTATGCCAGGATTCTGCAACCACAGACCCTAGGCACAGAAAGAACAGCAGCTAGACGAGTACCATCATTGGTGTATGCAGTCAGCATGTTCTCCAGACCTTGCTAATAAATATTAAATAACACAAGTCCAAGAACACTAAATTGAGGAACACCTGAAATGACATTACTAAGGAAGGAAGGAATAAATGACATTACTAAAGTCACAATATTGGCCATCAACACACACTCTTTGGGATCTGTCTGTTAAACTCATTTAAAATATTAATAAAAGGTATATATACCAATAATGTTAGTAAGTGCTTTATGATTCACATGGTCAAAGGCTGCTTTAAAATCTAAACCGACCATGTGTACCTCTGCACCATTATCCAGAGTATTCTGTAGCTATTTATACTGTTTTTGGTTTGAAATTGCTTATCAGGCAATCCACCCCGTAGAGGGGTAGCGCCGGCAGTGCACCTCACATGGTGCACTAGGTCCTTTGCAGCATCCCTTCAGCCCACAGCTGTAACCCATTTTCTTTTATTGCTCCTCTTTACATATTGTTTCTTCCATCTTATTTTCTTCCCTCTCCTAACAAATGTTTCATAGTGCAATTTCGAGGTTTTCCTCCTGTTACACTTCTAATACCTTTTTACTCTCAATTTTCCTTTGTGCTGAAAGACCTCATAGGTCCCAGCACATGGCCTTGGCCTAAATTTTACATTCCATTCCATTAGGCAACCCATTCTTGCTTTGATAATATTTGTTGTTCTCTATGAACTATCATCAGTTGTTATACCCTTAACACCGTCTTGCCCTAGTTGTGATTGACAGATTCCTGCTGGCTTGACCACAGAGAATCCATAGTTCTCAGTGTTCTTTGTATTTCAAAACTCCATGCCCATGGTAAGTCTTCCTCCAAAGGGAAATTATGGTTGAATGGAATATAAAAGGTTATAAAGGTGTATCAGTAGGAAAACCTTGCAGTTGTGCTATGAAATAATTTTTAGGAGGATGGAAAGTAAGATGAAAGAAAAAGAATATGAATGGAAATACAGTAAAATGAATGAAAGGGGTTGCAGCTAGGGGCCAAAGGGACACTGCAAAGAACCTTAAGTAGTGCCCTTAAATAATGCCTTCAGTGCACAGAAATTCAAACTAGGTGCAAGTGCATTTTATTGACCAGGCTCACTTGATTCTTGGTTTGTAGTTTTAATGAATTATCTCAGTCTTCTTTATGATTGCACAGTATATGGTTTATTCTTTACTTCTATTTCCTTTTCCATATTGGCTATTTTGTAGTGTCATGCCTTGTACTTGCTCTAGTCAGTGGGAATAATACTTTATTCAAATGATTTTAGTTAAGCAAAGGAAACTAGAAGGCCCAGTATTTGTTTTCTAAATCCTTTTATGTCTCAGAAAAAAAAGAGTAAAATTCTTCTGTGGATGGAAGTATACAGTCTTGCAATTTACCATTTATCATCACTGATATTTTATGATAGGTTTCCTGTGTACGTCAGCAGTATATCAACGCTACCATCGCTAGCAAAGTTGCTCAGTACTTATTACCATGAGGGTTTTATGCTCATCTCTCTAACTAGGGTTACCTTTGTCAGGTTTAATAATTATGGTTGTAAGTGAATAATGTTCTTCAGCAACATTATTTGGTGGTGAGTGAATAATGTTCTTCAACAACAACATTATTGTGTTCAGTTTTAAAATACTTTTTTCATAAAAATCTTTGTAGCATCCCTATGTAAAAAGATGGTTTAAAGCCCTAACATCTTATGGTATTTTAGCTGAAAACTGCACTAATTAAGAAGGACCAGGTGGTGTATTATGGGTGTAGAACTGTACTTGTATTTGGTTTTTAATAAATTTTTACTTTTCCTTACAGGTAGGCATTTACGTTATTGGTGCATTGATTTGTGGACCAACTTGGCATAATTGTGCAGGTCAATGAGTCTGTGATAAGAATGTAATTTTAAGAGTTTTGTCACAAACTAGGCAGGGTAGCTTGTAATTTTTCTGTATTTTTGTAGTAAAATAGAGTTTGTAAGTGCACACTAAATATGTCTCGTGTGTTATTTTATATTATGTATCCTTTCAAATGCAATCCTTTAAATTTTTTTAAGATAAGTTTTGATTCCTTTGTAGTGACAAGTATGTTGTAGTATCACTGAAAGTTTACTGTTGCTACTGTAGTCACTGTATTTTGGGTGTGTAATGGAAGGTTTTATTCAATAGTTACAAAGAGCGTAGAGAAAGAAATAAACTGGTAAAAAATGACAGTGAAGGCATTTTTATGCAAAACTAACAAGTATACTAGAGCATTAAAAATCATAATTTGATATGTGCTTCCTATCATTCCATTTTTAAGAATATGCATGTAGATTTGATACATTAATTTTTTGTCTGTATATGCATACACAAGTAATTCTCATATTTTAGTTTAGTGTATTTTTTTGTCTGTCGAGGAAACAAAAGTTATTATAAAGGTTAGATCATTGTCGCTTCAAGTTTTCAACTCCTCATAAAAATTAGAATATTTATTACATCCCATGTACAGTACATGTTGGTGAACTTTTGTGTTCTTCCAATCTCATAGGTGCATGTAGTTTGTTTTAGGAATCCATTCTGTGATTTTTTTATGTTCTAAATATTAGTTTATGAGTTGATGTAACTTTTGACCTTTTGAAAATCCTTTTGTAAATTAAAAACATCTGCTGCTGTTTCTGAAATATATTTTGAGTTGCACCACTTCGATCTGAACTTGTTCGTCGTTAGCCTTCATATATGAAATTTAACAACATATTTTTCACCTATATACAGAAACGTGTAGATGTTGACTATGCACACCATCCAGTGACATAAATGCTGAACTTGAAATAGGGTATTTCTGAGCACACACAGTTAATTTTACTTAGGTATTGTGGTGCTTGACAGATAGGGCTCTACCCTTTCTCACTGCAGATTTTAACATTGTTTACATGCTGTTTAATCTGAAACCCTGTATAGCACAAGCATTCAGTCAATTTGTGTCTATTGAAGAAGTGTTATTGAATTCCCAAATTTCCCTTGCATCATATGTCAAATACTATTATAGTAATAAGTCTGACACTGATGGTTGTGAGTAATTAAATGATAGCTTTTTTTTAATCTCGGATATTGTTTTGTTTGGTAAACTATACTTTTATATTTTCCAGTTTAGTAATATTCTTGAGGATTTTTTATACTAGGGCTGTGGCAGAATACTACTTTAAAATACCATACCAACCCTTAGTCTGAAATTTTTTAATTTTACAAATTTTTCATACCTAGTTGGTATTTACTCACTGTAGTGCTAGACCAAAATTTTACGTTCGTGGATAATTATCTTGACTTTTTAAACATTGTGTACATCTTTTAATTTTTATGGATAAAGTATTTTGTTACTAAATAGTTTTATGAAGAAGCATTATTGTTTTCAACTTTGTATTTTCATTCCATTTGTTTCCTCTAGTCTTCTAATAATATGTTTCAGTAATCTGAATATCTAAACTGTAATGGGACCAGTTGTTTTAGCTAAAGATTTTTACAGAATTATGCGAGGTCCTCCTTGCATTCCTTGAACATAATTTTAGAATTAAAAAATTATTCTATATTACTTAGCTCATTGTGTACTAACAAGAACAAATTTCACCCCCTGCAAGATTTGAGGTTGTATTGCTTGATTCTCCTTTATGACAATCTCTGCATCTAAGATCCAAATTTATTGATAAGTTAACAGTAACAGTTCAATGTATGTTTATGTGACTGTCCAGGTGCTACCAAAAGTGAATGTCAGATTTTGAGAATAAATCTCAAGGAAATTTTTCAGAATTATCTTTTTCAAATTATCCAATTATTACATTTTTAAAGAAAAGCAGACTATTAGATAAAATATGACATTTAAGAGTAATTTGTATTTTTCATAGATATTAAAGCCAGAGCCTCTTATGTAGGCATATGCCTTATTGTGAATGGTATTGGTTGTTGAAACTTGGTTACATGGTACTATAGTTAACTGGTGGTAATGGGTAACGTGTAACAAACTTGGGATCACCAAGCATTTTTTCTTTCACCATCAAGGACAAAGTGCAGTTGTTAAGGTGAAAAATATAAAACAAATTACTTTAAAATTTATGTTCTTTTAAATAGGGAGACTTGCTCCTTAGTTGGGAGGTCACCTCATTCAACTAACTGGAAGTTGAAACCCACCTGGTAATGTCACACTCCCAATCACGACTGCGAGCTGGTGTGTGATGACTCCTGTAACCTATTCAGTCTGGCACAGGAATGATAAGAGCGACAGGGCTCTGAGCCGCCTCAGTGGGTGTCTCAAGTCTTACTCAAGTAAGGAAATCTTGGGTGGGACCTCTCTAAGGGTTACAGGGGCTGGAAGGCAGCTAAGTCTAGCCAATACAATTGTTGGGTTCAGAGTATAGAAATACTGCCACCTCTCTACTTGTTAAAAGAAGAGTGGAGGGAGTTGCACCTTATCCACAGAAGCTCTAAGATTAGTTGCTCAATTAAGTAGCCACGTGCATCTGCGCCCAGTCCAGCATGCACTCAGCCCGAACTGCTTCTGTGCAAAAGGGAGGAAAGAAGGGAGAGAAGCCAGTCATTTCACAATTCAATCTGAGCCTTATACCTTCCAAGTGCCTTAGGCAAAATGCTTTTCTGTCTAAAAGGAGTTTGGTAATTACATATGTTGAGCAACTACCAGAGGTCCCAGGGAGTAATTTGGGAACCTGTGGGTAACATTCCTCAGGTACAATGAGGCAAAGGTGGTCTGATGCCACATTAAGGAAGTTACTTTGAAATGCCCGAAAGACAGTTCAAAGTCCCCTGACTTCATGACTTTTCTGTTTTAATTCCATTTTGCACAGCAACAGTTTGGGCTGAGTGCATGCTGGACTGGTGCAGATACATGTGGCTACTCAACTGAGCAAACAGCCTAGAGCCTCAGTGGATCTGCAGATCACTCTTCCTGTTAACAAGCAGGAAGTAGAGCTATACTCACCCAAAAATGGGCCAAATTTAGCTGCCTTCCAAGCTTAGGGGTCACTGTTGGTTCTGCATGCCCATCAAATTGATTTCATAAAGCCTGATCCTAAACATACCTTTTGTTTGCATGCTGCAACATTGACCTAAAAGGTTGGGTCCAACTTGGTTAGGATCTATGGCTCAAACCAGGTATGTAAGCCTCATATGCAGACCACAGCATAGTCACAGAGAGAGGAAAACAAAAGCTCTTATATCTTAACTAACTCATGGGTTCTGGGTTTTTGCCACAAACTTAGAAACTAGTCCTGTAGAAGGGGTCTTTTAACTCTATCAAGAGGAAGGTATGAGGGGTGGGAAGAGCTCAATGACGAGGAGGAGGAGAAAGTAAAACTTATTTCTCTCCTTGCCCCTAGCTCAAGCCTTACTCCCTCTCATACTGGTCAAGGTGAGGTGCATTGTTATTGAAGGTAACAAGGCTGATGCCACTAAGGAAAGGGGATAGTAGTTTGCTTGACTGCTCGACGGCAAGGGACCCTTCGATCTGCAGATCATCAAGCAGGAAGGCAAGGGACCCTTTGATCTGCAGATCAAATTGTTTATCTGATCCAAGATACCATGAGCATGAGGCAACCACAGTAGTTTGATCAATAACTCTATGATAAGGGTTTGAAAAGGAAGTAGGGGTTACATCTTTGAGATCATTTATCTCACTAGGAGCCAAATGATTTCCATTCAACTTTGCTGAACGGGTTCTGGGTGTAGAGAAAGCCTACAAGTTTTAAAAATTTCTCAAAAGGAAGAGTTGGATTCTCTCCTGAAAGTGAGGATGGCATAACAGTCTACCCTGGAGAGCAGAACAATCTGGCCTAAGAGTGCTGACAGCCAAAAAATTATTTGAGGTAGTCATAACCAGTCAAATTCACTGTCCACAATCCTGTAGATTCATATTACAACAATTCTGTGGCTTACTTGTACCTGCTCAAAATTGTCATCCTGTACACCTGCACCTCTATGAGAACAGTTAAAACCATAGAAGGCATATATGAATGTTTCACATGCACTTTTGTGCTTGTGCACCATGTCTCTGATGAACTGGGAACATGTTTGGGAATATATCCAAGTGTTTGCTAATGGCAGAAAAGGCCAATATAAAATTATTCTCTTATTACAAAAAATTATTTTTGCCTTGTTTTTATCCTCCCGAGACAACTGACATACAAGAATAACCTTCTGGAATAGGGAAGAGCAAAAAATGAAGTGTAACAAACTTAAAAAATAAAATAAATGAAACATTAATAAATATTAGCATAAGTAACTATTAGGTATGTTCAATGTATGGACACATTAATTAAAGTTCCAAGTGAATTGATAACTCTTTGATTGCAAGTACTGTAGAAGCAAATGTAAGACTGACAAACTTAATCGTCTGTTTTGTTAATAAATTGCATTAACTGATCAGGCAACTAACATCAGAGTATTGCAGCCTCATCAATTGTGAAATGCTCTGTAAACTTGATCATCTGATTCTAAACACATCAGGAAGACTGGCTTGCTTTTACCCCCACTTTGGCTTATACCTTGAGAAAGATTTATGGATATTTCTGTACTTAAGTACAACAAAAGTTGAAAAACCTCTACAACTGTGTGACAACAAAATTATAGTATATTAAAACCAATGAACATTATAAATGAACAGTATAAAAGTTACTATTACATTATATACATAAATTAAAAGTGTAAAAACAGTACTTATTTTTATTGCAATCTTTGGAATGCTACTGATATTGTAAAAGAAAGCTCATACATGAGAAAAGTATTCAAGAGCTGTTAAACAATAACAAATTTTGAATAACAATTTACAGTTTTCCTAGGTATACATACCAGAGCCTTTTATATAGGAGTAGCTTTCAGTGCAAGCTGGAAACCAGTCAAAACTTGGTATTAAGGTAGTTAACTACATGGTTAGCAGGTGAAAGTGGGGGAATATCCCTCCCTCACTGACTTACCATACTTATTCCTTAGGTGGGAGGTCAGCCCCCTTCAACTGATCAGAGTTGCGAACCACCATGAAATTGACATGATCCTATTTGCCTTGCAAGCAAAGGTCATGGGAAAACAGTTGGCCAAAATAGTACGAGCCTAGGCCTAGGTGCTCCCTATAAGGAAAGAAGTTTTACTAAAGGAAGGAACTATTTTGAGAACCACGACATCTCCTGCAAGAGACTTCATTAGAAGCTGCTATGTTCCTGGCAAATACCAGACAACTTTTAGCAAGATGTCGAACAAGGAATTCTCTTGCAATAAAATAATTAGAGAAGTTATTACTGGAGACATAACCATCGAAACAGGCAGTCATGTCTCAGTAACAATAGTGTAAGTTTTTATTCAGCAAGAATACAACACAGTAAGCCACAATAAATGTATTTAAACAAGACAGAATGGGAATGAGAGAATACTTATCCAAATTCCAAGTTCTCAACCAGCAGTCAGGACAGCAAAAGGCAGATGTCTATTCTCTTTTGTGGCCAAAGAAAAAGTTAACCACCTTGTTACTAAATTTCAACTGGTTTCTAGCTCACACTGAAAGATACTTCTGTATAAAAGGCCACGGTTTGTATTCCTGTAGGAACAATTATTGTTGATATGCATACACAATCTGGTATACAGCTGCTTCAGTTTCAAATGAATCTGACATTTGAACTTGTTCCTGAATGGCTATTTGTGGCTGTTCTGGGACTGATGTTTCTACTGAGTGCGTCATCACTGCATTTACTACAGTTGATTGTGCTTCCAAAGGTGGCTGCTTTTTAACCCGTTTATACTTTACCAATTGTGTCTGAGTTGTTCCATCACTTTTGATAGATTGAATATAAACACCATGCACACTTCGTATGTGAGCAGTTAAATTGCAGCGCTGTGAAAATGACGCAGAGCATAAGTGACAAATGAATGGTTTCTCTCCTGTGTGTGATCGCATATGCGACTGGAGCTTGCCTTTATACACAAAACATTTACCACAAGTCTGACACTTAAATTTCTTGTTGCTCTCATCATGTTCTTGCCACTTATGTTTGTTCACAGCTAACCTGTGAGCAAATGATTTACCACAAATATTACAAAGTACTGGTTTTTCACCGGTATGTGTTGACATGTGAACAGCAAACTGAGATTTCCACAAAAATCCTTTCTGGCAAATATCACACACATATTTTGGATCATGAGACAATCTGTGCAAATACATTTGTTGTTTACTGTCACAAAGTTTCCCACATTCACTGCATGACGTTGGATGATGCTTGTACTGATGAGCTCTAAGTGAAGCCTTGCATTCAAAAGTTAACTTACAGTCACTACATGACAGGTCTCCTTGCCTGTGATTTTTAAGCTTTTGTTCTTTAGAGAAAAACTGATCACACCCTGTACAGTGGAAAGTATTTGGATCAAACACTGAAGTTGCTGATTTACCTTGCAATGACTTTTTAAAATGAACCATAGAAATATGAACTGATAAAACATCTTGTCTACCAAATCTGCGACCACAGTGTTCACAAGCAAAACGCTTTTCACCATCACCATGCTTTGTATCTTTGTGTCGTTCTAGATTATGGGGTCTTGTGAAAACTACTCCACAAAGATCACAAGGGAAAGCAAAGTCTGTAGAATCATGTTCTTCTTTGGCATGTCGTTGTAGCCTGGTGAAAGTTGGAAATACATCAGTACACCACTGACAAGAGAAATGTTGAGTTCTTTCAGTTTTCTTCTTCACAACTTTTTCCTCCATGTAATGCATGTCGCTTAGTTTCTTTATCCTACGCTTCGTTCTCAGGCCATAACCTTTAGTCTTTAAAATATTGAGGGCCATCTCATCCTCATTGTCGACTGGCTCCTCTTTAATACGAAATTCATTTTCTTCTAATAAGTCTGTTTTATTTTCATTTATTTCTTCACTGCAATTATTTTCAAATTCCATGTCATAATCATAATCATCATTGGATGGGTAGCGTCTTTTCTTTTTGCGACCTCTTTTCTTCCTAACTGTTGTAATGTTGTCATAATTACAATCCTGATCTTCATTTCCTTCTAGATCAAAGTTATAACCTTCAGATTTACAGAGAAAGTCTGCCGATGTCTTGTAGAGGGATTCTTTAAGTTTGAAAGGCTGCCCATTTCTTGATAATTTAATACCTGAAGTAGAAATAAAAATTTAATTTTCCTAAATATCAACAAAAAATGACACAAAGGAAAGAATAATTATGGTGCACATTACATTAAAACTATTAAGAGAATTTTGACATTTTTAACATTCATACCACTGTTTGACACAAAACCCATTTCCTGCCTGATCAAGATAAGCTCTAAGAGCTGTGTCTGCTATGATCATGAGACTTTCCCTGCTATAACAGTTGTATTTTAATCAATAAACATCTCCAAATACAAACTCAGATTTGCGATGTAAATTTCACTTTAAGGGCATGATAGGTGATCAAAATGTTTTGCACAACTACCCCATATAAAGATATTTTCAACAATATGGTGGGTAATAGTAGGGCACAAAGGCTATTTGTAATTTAACTCATCCTTATTAAATCAGCATTCCAACAAAATGATGGATAACAAAGTTTACTTTCACTTAACTAGCCTTAAAGATCAGTATATGCAGACACTTCATAAGTTCTAAACATGTTCATTTCACTTATAAGGCTCTATTTTACAGTCAATGAAATAAAACAAACATGGCATTTTTATGATAAAATAGTTTTATATATATTTACCAAGTAATTACATAGCTATTAGTTTCTATTAACCAGCAGCTAGACTTTTGAAATTTGTGATAGGGGTACTTTTGTTTTGGCTAGGCAAGTGACCCAGCCCACTTTCGGGGTAAGAGACGAATTACCACAGCAAACGAGCTCAATATGTTTGTGCCTTCCTAACCATGCGAGGGGAGGAGAGAGGGTTTTGATTATGCAATTACTTGGTAAGTATATATAAAAATTTATTATAAAAAAGTCATTTTTATATAAGCTACTTACCAAGCAATTACATAGCTGAATCCCACATTGGAGGAGGTGGGATGTATGGATTATCTATCCTAATACATTAAAAGTTTTAATGTAAAAGAAACAGAAGAATTGCCAGCGTTGGTAAAATAGTGGAGTGGGATAATGGGAAAAAAGTGCAAATGGTGATGCAAAGCAACTGATTTGGCATGAGAACTCTTATTATCCCCATAAATCAAAATCAACCTCCAGCCACCTCAATATTTGGCTATTTCCAAGATGGCTGACACTTTTCCAAAATGGCAGCAAATTTGCTGTATATTTCAAATATTTTCATTTCATAAGCCTTTAAAAGTTGCATACTGTCCATATAATGATTGAGAATTTGTATTTTGGCATTCTTACTGTCATGAAGAAATAAAGTGAACCCATCTTTCCAATATGGCCACCATATGAACACCATATTTCCAAAATGGCCACCAAAGATAAAAAAAGTATGTATCTCCTGAGAGAAACCAATATGTTTTGTGTATCATTAGTTTTAGCAAGTGCAGCTGCAGAGAGCTGTGCAGCTAAGTCCAGATTTGTAGCACTTGCACCTCCCATGGCATTCCTTTTTTGCAGCCACACTTATTCAGTTCTTGGCAAGATTTTGCTACTATTGGCAAATCTGTCCAATACGGAAACCAGGTACCATCAATCTGTTGCCATCCCCAGTGTCTTGGACTGGGCAAAACTGGATGACATACTAAAGACTGGCACCAAATGTGCCCTGCTTGAAAGGCAGCTGTCTTGCAATGCTCTCTAAGAGCAGCCCTTGTAGGGGGAATGCAATCATAAGCTCTTTGCTTTCTTGCAAAGAGATCAAGTCTAGCCTCATTTACATTTTTATACAAATTGCTTCTGTCATACATTAGCATCACGAACTCTTCAATAATTTGCAGGTCTTCATCTTCTACAGGTGCTGGTGTTGAACTTAGTTTGGTGAAGGTGGGTGTGGCATGCTGAAACAGTCCATGTTTGCCATGCAGACTTAACACAGTCCATGTTTGCCATGCAGACTTCTTCCCCTTTCCATGAAAGGCAGACACCGTGTCACACCCACTAAATGCATGGAAAAAGGGAAGGGCTGAGGCTTTGGTCCCATGACTGCTGCAATTTCATGGCTAGGTATCCACCTCATGTCTTTTCCTCTACTAAATATAATCCAAAGCTTGTCCAAACCAGTCTTTTCTATGCTAGATACTGCTTTGATGACAACGTCAGTGTCAGTACTGCATATGATTGCACTTGAGATATCTCCATGCTTTGCAGCATATGCAGCATGTAAAAGGACTCTAGTATCTGCCTCTTCGTGAGTGCAGTCTTGTTGGTCAGCAGTGTCTTGTTCAGCTTTGCTACAAAGTGCAGCATCCCCTTTAGTGATAATTATGCATGATGTATCATCTGCTTGAGATGAAATGATTGTGTCTGCCAAATATGCAAATAGTTCAGTTTTGTTGTGGTCATTCCTGAGGAAGCTGGCCCAATTGCCAGGAGTTTTCACTGTGCTAATTACTCTCCGGCGAACTCCTGTGCCTCTTTTTTGTCTTGTTTGTGCTTTCATACTGTCTGTCCTATACACATCAAATACAATGTGTGTTTGCTTGTACTTCTGTATGTGCTTCTAAATCTTGGATAAGACTTCTTCTTTAGCATAAGACTCCAATGTAGACCCCTTGGTTGGTCTCAGAGCATTTATAAGAGCTGCACCATCCATTATGATAACATCAGCGGTAGGCTCTTTGTCAGGGATGTCTGATGCATGCTGTTCTAGTTGAGGCAGCAGCTGTGACATTTTCATGTTGAAAGAATTCATTTATACCACACTGTCTGTTCTGGTATGATATGAAGAGGCGTGAGAATAGATTACAATCATCCTTTATGGTTTGCAGTGACTGTTTGCCCTTGGATTCTGTAGTAGACATCTTGTGACTGAATAGAATTTTGTTCTTGTGTACTGGTTCATAGAATTTGCTGGATGTCTTGAGCCTCTCAATAAAATTTGTGAATTATGTCTATCCAAGGCCCTTCATAGATCTCAAGGATTCACTAACTTTACTGTCCATAATTTCATGACTGTCTAGCACAATCAGATCCACTGAATCTTCTTCAAAATGGCTGCCTATTTCTTTGATTACTTTTGCCAGATTTTCAACCGTTTCAAGAAACCTTTTCTGCACAGTTTCAGTTTCATCATGATGCCTACCCTCAGATTTTGGATCAGCATCACTTCGTCTCAAACTCAATGATCAGGCGGCTTACTTCAGGACCAGCCACTGTCCACCTTCTGAGAGCATCTTCATCTTCAAATAGGCCAATGGCTCCCCCATCTCTCACATGAGCATTAGTCTGCTCGTGTGCTTGGTTTATAGCCACTGAAGAAAAAGGCCGAGTGGTTTTGTGGACAGTGAAATTTCCCTTTGTGAATTCATCACGTGTGTCATTTTGGAGAGCCTCCACATCCCTCAAATGAATTGAAAGCCACCTGGCATAATGTACATAGTCCAGGGCAAAGAAGAAAGGAATGAGTTCCTGCAGCACATCTTTGTACAATTGGAAATCAGACTCTTGGTATGACCTGATAAAAACAAGCACTAGAAGTTCTAGCTGAAGCACAAGATTCCAAAAGTAGAATTGGGGACACTCTGATTCTCATTTTCTGATCCAGCTTTCACAGCTTCGCTCAATTTCTTCTTCTGCTTCCTGGTATATGCCATATAGACAGCTCTGTGCAGCTGATATAAACTGCAAGCTGTTACCTGGTGGGCTAGACATGCCTTCTTCAAATGTGAAGCACAAAAAAAAGAATCTGCTGTTCCAGGAGTAGCTATTTCTGCTTCTGCAAGAGCACCAGCCCAGCCACTGTCTTTCAAGAGATCACCCAGAATTTTGAATGGTGCCGTTTCCATAGGCAGCCTTCCAAACATAATAACCATATCACCATACTGCAATGGCCAATCCCACTATATTTGCTTAGCAACTGCAAATAGTGGCTGAACAACTGCCAGAACTGGGGTTTGGCCAGGATTGAGAAACTGTGTGGTTGCTCTTGCAATATCCATGGCATGTTTTATCATTGCAACTGAATGAGCTGCCTCTTGAAAAAGAGGCAACATTGATGACAAGCTTATTTCAAATGGGGCCTGTCGCTTCTGAGAAGCGTGATGTGCTGCCCAAGATAAGGACACAGCATTTTCACTCCTGTCCGACAGACTGACTTTCTCAAGCCATTCATACTCAAGAGAAAGATGCTTTGAAAGCACAACTTGTTGGTGTCCTGCACTTCCACTGGATGAAGGGAGGGGATTCTCATGTTTAAAGTGAGCAACAGGTACATTTGCGTAATATTCAGGAAGAGAAGGTACTTTTTTTTACTTTGTTCCACTTTGGATGATTTGGGCCAAGTTTCTGTCCTCACCCGTTTCATCAGTGCTCGGATGCTGAAACAAAGATATGCCTGTCCCATGGAAGGATGTTTGTGCAGTTGTGGCACTTGGATTATGGTCCAAATTGTCAACAGCACAAGTTGTAAAGAGCCCTTTTCTTAATGTAGTGGGACAAACTACTACTTCCTCCACAGCCCTTGTTACAACTGCTTCTCCTAACCCTTTAGTCAATTCCAGAACCCTATCATAGCTGATGCTGATTCCATGGTGACGCTTCCTGGTTTTCGCAAAGACCAGGAGACCAATGTATATTGGAAACGAAGGTTCTCTTAACTTGGAATGTCTGGAGAATGTTGAAGATGCTGGATTCTTTCGACAGTTGAAGTGCAAAAGTTGTGCTAAAGCTAGATCAGTAGATGATGTTCCATATTTAAGTTGGGATTTTATATCGCCACCATTTTGTAGCACACTTACAAATTCCAACAAACTTGGTGGCACAGATTCTCTTCTAGTGTCTGCTGTTAAGGTTCCATCAAATTCTATCTCATGTTCAAGCATCTGTTTCCTCAATATCTTAGTTGCTTTGGCCACGATTAGTGCATCACTGTAGTCACATGCCGTGGCTAGGACTTCTCCCATTTTCCTTTTGTAGGCAAACCAAATTTCTCTTCCCTTTTTAAAGTCCTCCAGTTCTGGGATGCCGGCAAGTATCTGTTCTTTCAACCGTGTTTGGTGCACAAAGGAAGCATCAACATTTAGCTGTTCCAGTCTTTGTTTGTACAAATCATAAAGTTCTACCATTGTAAAATAGCAGCACCCATCTGTAGTCAACTGCTTGTCTCTTATGTACATCTCAAGCTCAGCAAAAGCATGGGCACATGCCTCTTGTCTGTACTGACATAATCATCTCCAATTTTCTGGGAATTTAGCCACGCCCTTTCCCTGTTGTACACACCTGTCAGACAAGATGGGTGATACATATGGTCCTGAGAAACAATATCTCCAGCACCAAGCTTGGCCAGAAGTTTCTCATCTAGTAGGTTGGTGGCACATCGTTGCAGCTTTTCATGTAAAGGCAATGTTGTGGCCAATCGTAAATCTTTGATTGGCGCTGGTGGGTCACAAATAAAGCATATTCCTTCTTTCTCAGTCTTAAATTCTTCTGCATCTTCTTCATCTGCCTTCTGGCTACTATGTGTGAATTTTGCTGATGGGGCATCATCACCTTCTTTTGTCTTACACAATGACTTCCTTTTCCTTTCTAGTTTTGTTGTTTTGAACTTCAGCATACATGATTCATGATATGTTGCTTTGTTATTTTTAAAGGTCTGCAGAATTCAATCACCATCAAGCCTTTTGGGATGAAATGGTATAGGCATTGCATTTAACTTATAGAATTCAGGAATGTTTGTAGCAAGGGTAACATAGCCAGCACCAGATGCATCAACTAGTCTTTCACGTGTGTCCTCTTGGCACAAGCAACAAAGCTTCCAGTTCGTCGTATTGTCTCCCTTTAGGAAAGACGTTGACTTCCAAGACTGTCCTGCCATTGCTTTTGTTCTATAGGCCGAGGGTTTATCCTTTTACCACCTATATAACATATATGCACTTTCAGATATGGGATACAACTAGGCTCAGATATGTCATAATCCTACCCCTAGCCTGATCATTCATCCAATGCTATTTAATTCCCATGTGATCTGTACACCATCTAGAAGACTAAAGCACCATCTTCCTTGGCTCGGCTCTCCCCGCTGGCACCTCCATGCCGTTAGCTAGCACTGAACCCCATGCTGAGTTTCACAGCTATATTGTCAACCAGTGTGCCCTGGTAGTACACTGACACTACACTATTACACTTTTACATTAAGCTTATTACCCATTTTTTTCTAAATGAGGATGAAAATTAATTAACTGAGGATTAGTTGTTACTAATCTACAAAAAATGAACTGATCAGGCTGAAGTTACCCCAAATCCATGTATTACCTGACCTTTAGCCTCATATATGAGCTCAAGTACCAATTTTTGGCATTTTGGCAGACATTTTTGATATAGTGACAGCCATCTTGGATATTTCTATGCAGAGAAATGATGTATCTACATATATGAAGGCTTGTTTATAATATTTTAATATAAACTGGGAGTGACTTAGGGATTTGAATGTGATTAATCAATTAAATACCAATATTCAAATATCCACAGGACGCCATTTTGAAAACCTGTCAGTCATCTTGGAAAATGGCAAAATTTTGTGTGGCCAGAGGTTGATAATGAGACCAAGGGACAAGAAGAATAGTTGAGCCAAGTTTCATGCTTGTATCACCATTTGCAGTTTTCCCCTGTTTTTTTGTAGTTACCCGGTCCACTAAAAATGCTTGTTGGTTCCTTACCTGTTGAGAGAGCTGCTACAGGAAATTACTGCCTCTGGAGGGCGCTCATCTCAACACATAGTGGCGTGGCAGTGTAGCCAGGAGTCACCTACTATATTGGCAGGATTCTTTGTTACACACAGAATTGACAAAGTTGCCCCTGCCCTGGGCACAGTACCAAAAAACAAAACCCGAGAATAAAAATACAATCGCCTATTGCCAAACGTTAAAAGCACCATTACCCAATCATTAATAGACAAAACCTGGTGAGCACTCCATATACAAAGTACCCCAGGCTCCCTTACAACTCGATACCATGAATCAAGGCGAGAAAATATGAAGGATGAAAGAAGACTTCCTACACTCCTCCCAACACCATACCAGCAACTGAAATAGGACCCCCAAGGTACTGCAATTTTCAATTTCACACAAATAATGAGATGCAAACATCGATTTGCATTTCCAAAACGTTGTTTGTATAATTGAGGTGATAGACAAATTATGTCTAAAAGCAGGGACATGGCTACCATCCTCACTTCATGCGCTTTAACTTTCACTACTGGCAACACATCCTCCTCAATCTGAGAGTGCACCTCTAGAATAAGAGCCTTCATAAAAAATGCCAAGGCATTTTTTGAAAGAGGGCCAGAAGGATTCTTTACTGAGCGCAAAGGTTGCTCGAAGACCCATGGATCTTTTCCGTTCTCAGTAAATAGTATTTCAATGCCCTTACAGGGAAGAGTTCTTTATACGTCCTCCAAACCTAGAATATCTGCTAAACTTTTAATAATGAATGAGCGAGGCCAGGTACTGGAAGGGGTCTCATTTTTAGCTAAGAATCCTAGGGTAAGAGAAAACTGCATTACCCTGAGAGAATCCAATCTTTTTATCAAAAGCATGTAGCTCACTTACCTGCTTGGCAGTAGCTAATGCTACTAGGAACAGAGTCTTCCTAGTTAGGTCCCTCAAAGAGATAGATTGTAAGGGTTCAAAACATGGTTGTGACAGCCACTTAAGAACCATGTCTAGATTCCAAGCTACTAGCTTATCTTCTTTCTGTTTGGTCATGTCAAACGACTTGATGAGATCAGAAAGATCTTTATTAGCGGAGAGATCTAAGCCCCTATGTCTAAATACAGAGCTCAACATTGCCCTGTATCCTTTAATGGTTGAGGCAGACAGACTCCTGGATGACTTTAAATACAGCAGGAAATCACCTACCTCCACTACAGATGTCTTAGAAGATGAGATGTTGTGTCTCCTGTACTAGTCACGGAAGACTTGGCCTGATAAACTTTGCTTGAGCAATGTCGTCTACACCAAGCAATAACGTCTGCAACTGCCTTTGAAAATCCTTTCACTCATACCAATCTGTAGACAGTCTGAAAGCGGTCAGAACCAGTGTGGATAGTCTTTGATGAAACTGCCTGAAATGTGGTTGTTTGAGTAGTTTGGGTTTTTGAGGCAACTGCCTCGGAAATCTGTGAGAAGTTCCAGCAAGTCCGGGAACCATTCCTGTGCTGGCCAGAAAGGGGCTACTAGTCACTTTTACATTCCAGTGATTTCAGAACTTGTTTATTACTTCTCTCACCATATTGAATGGGGGAAAGGCATAAAGGTCCTTGTTCAACCAATCTAAAAGCATTGCGTCTGTCACCCATGCTTACAGATCTGGCATTGGCGAACAATACAGAGGGAGACAATGGTTCTTTGGGTTGCAAACAGCTCTAGAACTGGCCTTCCCCAAAGTTTCCACAACTCTAGGCAAACAAGGGGGTCCAGAGTCCATTCTGTGGGGAGAACTTGCTTTCAGAGGCTGAGTTTGTCCGCTAACACGGTGAATTTCCCCTGAATAAACCTGGTTAAGATCTGGGTTTGATTCTGATCCACCCAAATGAGCAAGGGTCTTGCTGCTTGGCCAAGGGTAAACGAATGAGTTCCCCCTTGATTTTTGACACAAGACAGTGCCATGGTGTTGCCCAAGTGGATGGTCACTGTCTTCCCGGACACCTCCAATGCAAACGCTTGCAATCCCCAGTGAATTGCCATCAATTCTTTCACACTGATGTGTCATTTCCTCTGTTCTGAAGTCCAAAGGCCTGAGACTTCCTTGTCTCCCAGGAGGGCTCCCCAACCTAGGTCTGTTGCATTCTGAATAAAACACTACGTTGGGGTTCAGAGGAAGGAGCGACTTTCCTTGAGAGAGCTTGTCTCTTGAATTCCACCAAACAAGGTCCTCTTTTATTTCCTTCAACATTGGAAAAATGAAAGAATCCGGGTATTTGTTTCTGTTGCAGTTGATTTTCAGAAAGAACTGTAAGTTTCTCATGTGCAGCCTTCCCAGGGACACAAACTGTCCATGGACGAGAGGGTCCCCAACAGGCTCGTCCAGCTGTTCACAGAACAGGAATGAAGGGCGGAAATATGTCTACCTTCTAAAGGCTCGATCTATCCTTTGGAGGGGGGAATACCTGAAAAATCTGTGAGATTATCCTCACCCCAAAATAAGCTATCTCTTGAGAAAGAGTCAGCTGAGACTTTGGGAAGTTTATCATGAGGCCCAAATCCTGGGCAAGAAGAAGGGTCTTGTGAAGGTCCTCTGTACATTTTTCCTTTGACTGGGAGCAAGTGAGCCAATCATCATGATGCTGTCACAAGAAAACACAAAGAAATCTGGAGGACAAACTATATTAACAAATGAAGAAGAAGCCATCATAGTAGACCGTTTACTTACTCTTTCACAGTGGGGCTTCCCTTTAGACACGTTTGAGTTGCGTGTGCTAATCAAGATGTATCTAGACAGGCGTGGTGTTACCATTAAAAGATTAATGAATAATTTCCCTGGTTGTGATTGGGCATGTTCATTTTTGAAGCGTCACAAAAATGATCTGTCGCAGCGCATGAGCCAGAACATTAAAGTGACCAGAGCAAAAGTAAAGGTCACTCCCAGTATCATTCATTCATACTTTAGACATTTGGAGGCAACCATTGAAAATATACCTTCTGATGACATCATCAATTATGATGAAACAAATCTGTCAGATGACCCTGGAAGGAAAAAGGTTATTGTTCGTAGAGGATGCAAATATCCTGAAAGGATAATGAATTCAAGAAAGTCTTCAGTGTCACTAATGTTTGCTTGTACAGCATCTGGAAAAATGCTTCCTCCATATGTAGTTTACAAAGCAAAGCACCTCTATGACTCATGGACTGACGGCAGACCTTCCAATACAAGATATAATCATACTGATAGTGGGTGGTTTGACAGTACAACGTTTGAGGATTGGTTTTTCAAAGTAATCCTCCCTTATGCAAGATCAAAAGAAGGTAAAAAGTTATCATAAGTGACAATCTTGCCAGTCATGTGAGACTGGCTGTGGTGAGTGCTTGTGAGGATTACAATATTTCATTTGTTCTTCTCCCTCCAACTTCGACACACCTCACTCAACCCTTGGATGTGTCAGTATTTGGACCTATGAAGACAAACTGGCAATCACAATTAAATGAATTCAAAGCAACTGCACTAGGTAGGAAATGTTCTGCCCTCCCTAAGACCGAATTCCCTAGGCAACTGGCTAAACTCATAGAGAAACTTCAGAAAAACCAAGCAAAAAATATACAAAGTGGGTTCCAAAAATGTGGGATATATCCCTTGAGTGCGGAAGAGGTACTGTCTCGCCTCCCAGAAGTAGACAGGATAAGTGCTATCAGTACTAGTGCGGGTACAGCTAATGAGCATGAAGACTCAGCAGGTCATGCAACTCCACTGCAAAGGCCCCCTCAAGCTGAACCCAACACCAGTGAGGCAAGTGGTGCCAGTACTAGTGCTAACTCAGAGGTGGTACCAGTATGTTCTGCTCTTGATGCATCCTTCTACTTCAACACCTGCTCGTGGTAAAAAAAAGTTGTCAGTTCCCCTGGAAAAAGTGTGACACGTAAAAGACTGTCGGCATAGCATCTCAAGTGACAGTGGTGATAGTGGCAATATTGATGATGTTATTTTGAATGATTCGAGCCTTGAACCTGAACCTATAATACTCAAACATAACAAAAATAAAAAGTTGAACACTGGTATACAGCAGAGAAAACCAGTTCCATTAACCCTGGGATCAACTGCAAAACAAGATGGGATGACACACAAGATGGATGAGAGAGAATTGACTGCAATAAGAACTGATGGAGGAGACATTGAAATAATGCATGAATATGAAGCAGATACAGATGTGATACTAGAAGATGAAGCAGATACTGATGTGATATGAGAAGATGAGGGAGACATTTCTCAGGAGGACTTTGAAGGAACAGAGGCCAAAGGACGGAGTGGAGATAAAATAAAAACAAAAACAGTGAAAATAATAATAATGAATTTTCAGCAGCAAGAGAAACCACAGGAAATGAAGAAAGCCAGAATCCTAAACTACACGAGTGGGTGGTAGTTCAGGTGTGTAGCAAATGCAAGAAGCATTACTATATGACGGTAATTACTGAGGTGATGCCGAATCTCATAGTCAGGTTTTTGAAGAGAGAGATATTGTGATGCATGTAAATGAAACCAAATTAGATAATAGAGAATGAATGATATTTGATGTAGATGTCAATAACTGGCCAAAATAATGTATACTAGCACTCAGGAATATGTCTTTCTTTAGTTTTTTTTTTTTTTTTTTTTACAATGAAAATTGTCTGTGATAAGCAAGATGCCCTTATTATTTTTTTTTTTTTTGTATTAGTACTGTAGGTAGTGTATTTCAATGGCTGGTAGCTAAGCATTCAGGAATTTGTCTTTCCAAAGAGAATTGTTTTTTTATATCTAGGAATTTGTCTCCAAAAGATTTATTTTTTTATTTCTAATTTACTTGTCATATTCTGGTGACCTTTAATAAGCAAAATGCCTTTATTTTATTTTTAGTGTTTTCTTTTATTTTCTTTCAGTATTGTCTATGATAATGAAACCATTTCTTGTCATTAAGCATTAGAATAGTGTCAAGGTGTTTATTAGTTATACTAAATGGAGATTTAGTTAATTTGTTTTGCCAAAGAAATAAGGAACAAGTCTGATAGTCTAGTATTATATTACTTTCATTTTTGAGCCATTTTTTGCTGATCTAATTGTCATGTTAAATAAAGTATCCACAAAGGAAGAAATATATTTTCTCATGTCAGTAATATCTCGAACGTTACGGCAATTTGGTCCAAATCAGCACCAAATTGCAGAGAATCTTTTTTTAAAACTTTAAGAGTCCAAATTCACAATAGCTGTCTGGAAAAAAAGCAGAGGCATAGATGATCCATCTACAGCATATTTTAATGACTGTCTGAACTCTCCCTGTATGTGTCCGAACTCGCCCAAAATTAAAGTTGAATTCAGACCCCAAATAATGTATTATTCTCATAATGAAATTGCTTACAAATTTTTGTGTGTTATCATTTGAAAGTCTCATGGGCCAGCTATATATACAATACTTAACATCTGCTCTAGATAAAAAAACAAGAGTTACGTATAAGAAAAATATGAAAAACCATCCAAACTCTCCCAATCTTACGGTAACCTTTACGCCCAAAATTTGGTAAAATAGGAAAATCTGATTACACTTCTCTTAAAAAATTGCATTTTTTAAAAGTAAAATGCATTTTTCCTAACATACAAACCCTTGGTCCTTTACTTATGTGGGGGTTACTTTCGGCGAAGCTGAACTGGCTGCTAAAGACTTAACAAGGCAGTGTGGTGGTATAACTACTGGCCAGGTAGTTGGGTGGTGGCAGTGGGGAACCCACGCTACCACCCTCCCGGCGTCACGCATTCATTTTACTTTCCGGCCTGCCTCATCTGATGCGGACGTGTTTTCCTGCTCTCTGCTCGGACCTTCCTGGATGCTAAAGCTTCACCTTTTCCACGGTGTGTTTGTTCCTGTTTTTTCTTTGTTACTTCAGTATAGCTGTGCATGTTTGTAATTATGGATGAACTATTACAAACCCATGATTTTGATAAGCCTGTGCGCCGGGTATGTCCTGGTAAGGATAAGAAATGTGGCACCTTCCGCTGTAGTGCGGACTCGGACCCTCACTCCCTTTGCTTAAAATGTAGGAAAGGGAGCAAGGACCCCCCTGATTGTACTGTTGATGAACCTTGCGATGGGTGTAGGCTTTGGTCCCCCGAGCAGTAGGATAGGTATTCTCAGAGGACTATATACAAGCGTAAGGAGACTAAGGAGTCGGAGGTACTGTCTTCAGCACCTTCGACTCCGACGGTTGCCAATTCTTCGCAATTGCATCTGAGCCCCGAAGGCCTTCCCTTGCTGCCAATTCACAGCGCTGAATCTGTCTCCCTGTCCCGTGTCTGCATCCGCAGTCACAGAGGAAGCGAGATCGGTGGACCTAGCCTACACTCCTCTCAGTTCTTCTGATAGCCCTGCCATAGTCTTCACTATCATCTCTATCTCAGTGAGTCTTTTCAGTAACCTGTGTTTTCTTAATACTGTTTGTCTTGGTTGAATAATGAACAAAACCATAATTAAGAAGGTAAACTTGGGGTAACTGATGAAGAGCAAAAAAAAAAAAAAAAAAAAAAAGACGACAGAACACACCACCAGATATGAGAATGGGGGAATACACAGAGTAGTTAGGCAAAATGTGATAAAGGTCTGCAATGCAAACCAGAGCTGTAAATAAGAATTGTCCAACAGCAACCCTACAACTTATACTTACTTTGTTTGTCAACAAAAATTCCTTAGACAAACTTTCTGCAAAAGAAGAATAAATCTGAATCTTGCCAAAAGACTGGAGTTCAGCACAGTGAGGTCTGGCAGGTTTTCACCTCTCTTCAAGTCTGCAGGAATGCACAAATTTGTTCCCAGCTTCTTGAGTTTTCAGCAAATACCTTTTTCATTCATTTCATTCATTATTACCTACTTAAAACACAGAAGGGTTTATGAACATAATGCAAACCATCACTATCCCAACTGCCATACAAGAAGCACAAAGAAGCAATTCTCTAATATCTGAACACTTTAACACACAGTACAGGTACCAAGGGAGTGCCTGAGAAAGAACACAGGTTACGTCAGAAATCACTAAACTACAGAGGTGAGAGAAAAGAACTGCAAAACTGACAAATGGGGAGAGAGATATTTCGCTCCCCAAGGAATCAATCATAAACACTCATTACAAGAACCTTTTCCTGTTGCATTTCTCCTTGAAAGAGAGCAAAACAGGCATCTTTCCTTCTGAAGGATTACCAAGGGGAAAATTCCAAGAATAACAAAAAATGGGACAGAACACACAAAAATATTGCATTTTCAGTAACACCTGTTTGCTTAAAATAAAAACTCAAAGTCTGAACTGTAAAAACCAGGAGTTAAAATATTGTACTGTATAAACAACTGAAATGATTACTAATAATGCAAAACCTAAAGATTTCATATGAGCAAACTTCTATAAAGACACAAGTGAGAAATAATGCTTTAAAATGTTCTAGTGCCCCTGACATATAAAATAAAATAACCAAACCACAAAACCCCAAAAGGATTTGATAATAATACGTTGCAACCACAGTCAAGCTCCATGACCACAGCAATAACTGATATGTCTTCATTCAACAACATACAAAGAAAAAGTATACGATCTGCCCAGAGGGTGGGTGGGGTTACCACTCGAACTCACCACACACACATGATGGAAGGTTAAATTATTCATTTCATTTTTCCCTTAAAATTTTACTCTGGGTATATGCTTATAAGCATAAAACACTAGTAATACACTAGCATGCCAGGAAGGAAATCTGAAATCAATCCTCTCATGCATGCTGGCCAGAGGCTTAAGTATAATAAAAGTTGTCAGATGTATGAACATTCAGTGCATAACTGTGTTATAAGGTGGCTCCTGCAAAATATCATAGCTGTACTAACTATGGCATACTGTCTTTATCAAATTTAAATCTGACTAAAAGTCTTGTCATTTCCTTAATAATCAAATACAGTAATGTAGATAAATTCCACAAAACAGAGTCAAGCTACAAACACCTCTGCTGCAAGTCCTCTGATTATATACACTAACATTCAAACTCCATTCATTCCATCAAGAGAACCCTATTGATACTTATACATGAAGAAGCCTCATGAAATAAAAAATAAAGCCTAGTGGAAATTTCCATAAAGGTGACACTGCAAAAAGCCAGATAATCATGAATTATCAACGCATTAGAAAATAACAACTGTTTACATACCTGAGTGTTCAGATTCTGCTTCCTTTTTTTCCACCTTTACACCTTGGATGCCACCACCTCCTCCAGAGTTGTTCAAAATTTTGGTTACAAAGCTTCCACCTCCCCCACTAGTTGAAACACTAACACTTCTTTGTATTGGCATATCACACTGAGTTTCAGCACTCCCATCTTGATGGAAAGTGCAAAGAAATAAGTTCAAACTGGGTCCACTTGCAAAATATGGTTCAGTCTGAGTTTCAACAGAATTATCCACTTTGGAAGAGACCGTAGGCCATGATATTATAATAGTATTATCTAATCCATCCACATTGCTTGCCATGCCTTTACTTTTGTTTGACAAAATAATACTTGGAGTAACCTGAGTGATGCTTTCTAGATCATTCTCCAAAACTTGCGACTGCCTACTAGAAACTAATGTAGTTATGCTTGGCATATGGGAAAACTGATGTCCAGAGAGCAGGCTATTTTTGGGAGCAGTCAGAACGAAAGAAGAGTTTACATGAGTCAGGGAACTAAGGCTTAAGGCTGCAGAGCTTGGAACACTTTCAGATATAGTTTGTCTCTTCCCAGGAAAGGAAGTGGTTGATGTTTCACATCCATGACTTGAAAGGATATATTTCTCTTTATTCTTCTGATATACTGTTGGAGAAGCACTTGTTAAGGAAGGACCTTTTAAAGAAGCCCCAACACTAAGTAGTTCAATGCTGCTGCTGCCATCGACATGAATTACTTCTGAATGCTTCACAGCATCAACATGCATAACTTCAAGAGTCTTATCACCCGCATCCATTTGCACAACTTCAACTGTTTTTCCATCTTCCATAGGAAGAACCTCAACTGTTCTGGCATCGTTCATTTGCACCACTTCAATTGTCTCCCTGTTCTTGTTACTCATTAACTCTAAGGCTTTGCTCCCATCCATCTGCATCACCTGAACTGTCTTTTCAGCACCAACACCGATGGAAGGTTCTTGGCTGGACAACAGTTGCTGAACGCTTGAGCCACCAGACATAACACGAACACTACGATCGTCAACTAAAACAAAACATTCTTCAGTATCTGATAAATTTTCTTCATACATATCATCAACATTCATGAGAATTGGTATATTTGAAGCTTCGTTTTGTTGTCCAATACCTGGAATGGCAGACACTGGGATCTTGGCTCCAGATGCCATGACATCAGCTTTTGGAGTGTTGTGAAGTTCAGACATCCTGGCTATCTTGATTAATGTTGCTGGCCTAATTCATCTCCTGCCACCTGCATTATTTTCCTGTAAGAATAAGAAATAAACAGGATAAAACATACTGAACACACCACACTGCACTGTAATGTACACTATCTTCAAACAGTGACAATATTGTAAAATTGCATACCAGTACCAAAGCCCTCTAGCTCAGCAAGTACTGGTGAAAAATTTAAAAACATAAAAATAAAATATCATAAAAAATAGAAGAAAAGACATGAACATTAAAACATATACAGGCTGCAGCAGTACAGTATTCTGCAATTTTACTGACAATAAATCTCATAATTGCCCCTAAAATTTAACATCGGGAAAGTGCCTTCATCTTCACCTAATCTATTCCTAATAAGCATTTTATTTATAAATCCATCCTGACTGTCCTCCCCTAGTTGTGGCAAACCTGGCAGATTTCATTTGCCTTACAAGATGTGCCAGCCCCACCTTGTCGACCAGTTGCTTCCAGTGCTTTTTTCAATGACATGTGGACATGTTTATTCACACTTTCAATACAATTTTTGTAAATAATGTAAATACTGTTGTTGTTGATGGCATTGTTGTTTATTGTTCTGTAGATTTCTACAATGTTACTGTTGTTATGAGTCTATTTATTAGTTTCGATGCTGATTTTATGTTGTTAAATGTAATTCTTTTGGGAGACATTGAGCCGAACCTTGGGCCTGTTACTCATTACAGTAAGAAAAATTGCAGAGTACTTAACTCAAATATTCAGGGCTTAAGGTCAAATTTCCTTGATCTCCAGAGTTGTGCCCATTACTATGATTTGATGTTTTTATCAGAGTCTCTTGTAAGTAGTAACAAGTCAAAGGGTGAGTTCTTAATACCAGGGTTTGATGGCCCTGACTTCCTTTATCGTCGTAACATCCCACATGTGCAAGATATGGCTGTATACACTAAACACGAAAAATTTGAAGAGTAGTTGCCATGAAGTTCTTTGTTTTAAAATTTTCAGTAAGTTCTACAAGGTATACATATTTGCTGTTTACCGGAATCCAAATACTGTATCGATGACTGTCTCTTGGAAAGGATTAGTATGGCTCAGTCACAGGATTCTAAAGCTTTATTTGTTATTTGTGGTGACTGTAATACAAAGCAAAGTGAGTGGCTAAATGCAAATTCCACAGATTAACATGGCTGGTCTGCTCTGGAGTTCTGCACATTCTCTGATTTTGTTCGGCTAATTGAGGAACCCACCCGCATTTCTGGCAATAGATTAGACCTCATATTCACAGATGTTCCAGCTACTGTCCAAGTCCAAGGTCTGTGAATATAAAGCCACTTTTGATCACTGTACCATTGAGATGGACATATCTGTCAATCAGTATATTCCTAATGCCACCATTGGAAAAACAGTCTGGCTAAAATCCAGAGCCTGAGTGGACAGTCCTTAATGGAGCCCTCTGAAATGTGGTTGTCTGAGTAGACTGGGTTTTTGAGGCAATAGCCTCGGAAAATCCATGAGAAGTTCCAGCAAGTCCAGGAACCATTCTCGGGCTGGCCAGAATGGGGTTACTAACGTCATCTTTACATTCCAATGATTCCAGAACTTGTTTAATACTTCTCTTACCTTCCTGAATGGGGGAAAGGCATAAAGATCCATGTTTGACCAATCTAAAAGCATCGCGTCTGTCGCCCAAGCTTGTGGATCTGGCACTGGCGAACAATACAGGGGGAGACGATGATTCTTGGTGGTCGCAAACAGATCTAGAATCGGTCTTCCTCACAGCTTCCACAACTCTATGCAAATGAGAGGATCTGGAGTCCACTCCATGGGGAGAACTTGTTTTCGACGGCTGAGTTCGTCTGCTAAAACGCTGCATTTCCCCTGAATGAATCTGGTCAGGATCTGGGTTCGATTCTGAACTGCCCAAATGAGAAGGGCTCTTGCTGCTTGGCAAAGGGAGAAAGAATGAGTTCCCCCTTGTTTTCTTATATAAGATAGAGCCGTGGTGTTGTCCGAGTGGATGGACACTGTCTTCCTGGACACCTCTGATGCAAACGCTTGCAATCCCCATTGAATTGCCGTCAATTCCTTCACGCTGATGTACCACTTCATCTGTTCTGAAGTCCACAGGCTTGAAACTTCTTTTGTCTCCCAGGACGGCTCCCCAACCTAGGTCTGACGCGTCTGAATAAAACACTAGGTCGGGGTTCTGAGGGAGAAGCGACTCCCCTTGAGAGAGCTTGTCTCTTGAATTCCACCAAGCAAGATCTTCTTTTATTTCCTTCATTATTGGAAAAACGAATCCTGCTCCAGTTGACTTTCAGGAAGAACTGCAAGTTTCTCATATGAAGCCTTCCTAGGGACACGAACTGCTCCATGGATGAGGGAGACCCCAACAGGCTCATCCAACTGTTCGCAGAACAGGACTGAAGAGCAAGAAATCTGTTTATCTTCTGAAGGCAGGAGTTTATCCTTTGGGGGGAGGGAAAACCCAAAAACTCCAAGAGTTTATCCTCGTCCCCAAATAAACTATCTCCTGAGAAGGCATCAGTTGAGATTTATGGAAATTTAACAGTAGGCCCAAATCCTGGGTGAGAAGAAGGGTCTTGTGAAGGTCCTCCGCACATTTTTCCTTCGACTGGGAGCGAATAAGCCAATCGTCGAGATACAATGAAACGTTGACTCCCATCAGATGTAACCACTTTGCCAATGGGGCGAGAACACGCGTGAATACCTGTGGGGCTGTCAACAGACTGAAGCAAAGGGCTCTGAACTGGTACACTTTCTGCTGGAACACAAACCTTAAAAACTTTCTCGAGTCCGATGAATTGGGACATGGAAGTTGGCGTCTTTCATGTCTATCGAGATCATCCAATCTTCCAGACGAATGGATGCAAAGACAGACTGGGATGTCTCCATCTTGAATTTTGTTTTCTGTATGTGCAAGTTCAGGCCACCTACATCCAGAACTGCCCTCCAGCCCCCCGAGGCTTTGGGGACTACAAACAGTTGATTGTAGAACCCCGGAGAGGAGGTGTCCTTGACTAGTTCAACTGCTTCTTTTTCTAGGAGTGCTAACACTTCTTGGGAGAGGAGTGAAAACTTCTTGGAGTTTGACGAGTAGGTTGTCGATAAAACAGGCTTGTTGCTTAAGGGGGGTTTCTTCAGAAATGGGATTGAATAGCCTTCTCTTAGTACTTGAACAACCCAACTCTCTGCTCTTCTTGCTTCCCAAAGCTCCCAAAAGTGGAAGAGCCTTGCCCCCACAGGTGTGCGGAGGACTAGATCCTCACTTACGAGTGGGTGGCTTGTTGGAGGACTTCTTGATTGCTCTTGGGGTGAAACGGGCGTTTCCACGAGGACTGGGGAAGCTTCTTTGTTTGCCTTTACCCTGAAAGGGCTGGGGTTGAACAGGAGAAACTGTCCGAGAGTTGAAGGTCAGAGACTCTCTAGGCTGTCTCGTTGATTGTGTGAGGAGGTCCTGCATAGACTTTTGTTGCAGATCAGCTGCAATCTGTAGCACAGTCATTTGAGGGAAAAGGGGCTTCTTGTCCAAAGGCAAGAAGAGGAGTGCAGACTTCTGGGAGGGAGTAACTCCCTTCATGGTGTATGAATATCAAAGCTCCCTTTTCTTGAGGATACCCATTAAAAAAAGGGAGGATAATTCAAATGAGCCGTCTCTAATACCCTTATCTAGGCAAGAGATGACTCCTAAAAAATCCGAAGAAAAGTTTCCAAGACTTTGAATAAGTGCTTGATCAGGTGATCCAATTCCGAGAACGAGAACAAAATCTAGGCTGAACTGAAAGCCGACTGTCTGGAGGAGTCAACTAAACCGGAGAAGTCCCCCTGGGAGGAGGAAGGCTCTCCCATGGATGGAGCCTCTCCAGTCGCATACGAAAGATATCTTCTCTGCGACAACCTTGACGGAGGACAACAAAAAGAGGCTCTTCCCTGCTCCCTCTTGCTTGAGAGCCGTTCTCCACCTCACAGAGAGCTTTCTTAGCTGAAGAGGACAGTACCATTTTAGGAAGTCTTCAAGAGGTCGTCTGATTATCCATCATGTACGTCGAAGCTGGAGAAGCTGGAGCTGCAGGAGAGAAGTAATCAGGAAAAGACACCAGCAGAAAACTGAGTAATGAGGCATACGTCAACGGAGGGGTAACAGGGTCCGCTTCTTCCTCATCTTCCGAAGAGATTGGCGACAGATCCGCAACAGGCTGGGGGGGGATGGGGCTTTCTGAATTAAGCCCAGGATATTATCCAATTTGCACTGAATTGACTGAACAGAAGGATCCAAACAGAGGGTGCAACTCTCAGAGCAGGAGCAGGTAGAACTGAAGAAGACACGGGTGCTGCCAAAGAAACGAATGAAATCGGGCACTCAGAAGCGGAATTAGCCTTGGGTGCCAAAGAAGCGTCATGTTGCAATGGGCACTTGGGAGCCAATGGGAATTCAGGAGCCGATGGGAGCTTGGGGCGCTCAAGAGATGATGGTCGCACAAAAGAAGAAGGGCGCTCAGAGAGAGCCACATCAGAAGAAGCACCATGATCCACTGGAGAAGGAAGCTCTGGCGCCACTGGGCGCCTTGGCGCCAAATACGACTTCTCTGCCAACGAAGATTCAGGTAAAGCAGATTGTACAGGCACTACACAAACAGGAGTTGGGCCCATGGGCGCTGGAGAGTGTTCCGGCATCACTATCTGTCTTCGCAAGTCCTCCGAAGCAAAAGATGGGCGCCTAGAAGAAGACGAAATTCTCGATGCAGAAGAGCGCTTCCAAGAAGTAGCATGCTTAGAAGGCTGAACTTGTCCCACTAACACTGGTTGATCCGGGGAGAAATGTTCCGGACTGTCCCAGAAGCTACATGAAGGATGTTCTGGAAAAACTCTTTAACCTTCTTTATAGGAACTGCAGAAGGTTGAGAAGCACCTGGGGCACGTCTCTTCAGAGGACAAGATTACCCTTACCATTGGCGCCTAGGACTGGGGTCACTGCTGGAAATACTAGATGAAAGACAATCCACTTCCATAGAGACACCTTTCCAGTGGTGCTCTGTCGTAACCTGGGAATCGGCAACAGGCATGACTGAGGGGGCAACTGCCTTGGGCAGACCCCACCGACCTCCTTTGGGCTGCCAGTTTGGTTCCTCCCAGGTTTAGGGGAGTTTGTCAGGGACCTTGGCCTAGGAGAATCGGCAGGACAGACAGCCACCTCTTCCACTAACAGTTCACTATCACCTTTCACATTCACTTTGTCCATTAGGACTTTAACAGAAGCACCAGTTTTCTCCATCGTGTCAACGAGTAAACCAAACTTAAGGTTAATTCTCAACTCAAGGCTGGTAATGAGGTCGGGATCAGAAGTAAGTGGAGTAATTGGTACAGATTGAGACATGGGATCAGGTGGAACAAAGGATAAAGAATCAGAATTATCAGACAAAGATTTTGCTGACACCTGACTAGCTAAAGTCTTCTTACTACTAGCTCTAACCACTGCTTTTCTTTTTATCCCTGTCTAATTTTGTCAAATGACTATTTAAGACCTTCCACATTTTAGGATCCCAAGAGACACTTTCATTACAGGTCAAATCAGGGGAATATATTTGACCCCTGCAAGAAGTACAGAGAGTATGAGGGTCATAACAGGCTTTAGTCAGTCTTGTATTGCAGCCATTAATGCAATACCTAACACTCTGAGAGCCCAAGTCGGACAGACTGACAAGTCGAGTCAAAGAAAATCCAAATAATTCTAAAAATCAGTAATACAATTCTTCAGAGAACCTGGCACTAACTAATTGTGCCGAAAAGGCTACCAGAAAGTGAATACTTCACCAATGATCCAAGATCAACAGAGAAGAAAAATTCCAAACAACAGCTATTGCCAATCACTGTGACCACAGCCATCAGAAACATATGGAGCTCGTTTACTAAACTGGTTCCTCTCTTACCCAAATGTGGGCAGGGTCACTCGCCTAGACAAAACAAAAGTAGCGCTACCGCGAATTTCAAAATTCTAGCTGCTGGTTAACAAAAACTAATAGCTATGTAATTACTTGGTAAGTAGCTTATATAAAAATGACAAATTCAACAATACAGTAATACCCCGAACTTGCACGATTCGAGTTGTGCGAATTCACAGACATGCAAACTTTTCATTGGAACCTAATTGTCATACATTGAGTTTTTCAGACACGTGAACATTTGCGAATACTGTACTGAGAAACCCTGCAAAAGTGTTTATGTTTAATTTTTTATGTAATTTATAAGTTTTCAAGCTTTTATATGTAAATTAAATAACACTAAATAATAAAAGCAATAATTTCTCTCTTTTACCGAGATGAGAGAATCTTTATGGTACCTGTATGTTTATTTGTTTTGTATGAATAAAATTTTTACCTAATAATAAGTACTAATTTTCAAATATTAACCCTTAAACGCCTACTGGACCTATCATACGTCGACTAAAATTGTCTGTTGGGTGTCAAGTGGATGTACCGTACGTCGACTACAAAAAATTTCAACCTTCGGTCAACTTTGGCTCGACCGAAATGGTCGAAAACGCAATTGTAAGCTAAAACTCTTACATTCTAGTAATATTCAATCATGTACCTTCATTTTGCAACAAATTGGAAGTCTCTAGCACAATATTTCGATTTATGGTGAATTTTTGAAAACTTTTTCTTACGACGCTGTAACTCGGCCGAAAATTTCAAAAATTCTTTCATCATTTTGTTGTGATTTTTGCACTGTTCTATATTAGCCGTTACATAAAGTTTTATATATGAAAATGTGCGCAATTTCATGTAAAATACAGCAAAATACAACCCATGGTTGTAGCTTTTATCAGTTTGGAAATATTTTCATATAAACCACGATAACTGCCAAAATTTCAACCTTCGGTCAACTTTGACTCGACCGAAATGGTAAAAAAACGCATTTGTAAGCTAAAACTCTTACATTCTAATAATATTCAATCATTTACCTTCATTTTGCAACCAATTGGAAGTCTCTAGCACAATATTTCGATTTATGGTGAATTTTTTAAAAAACTTTTTTCTTACGTCCACGCCAGAAATTCTTTCGTCACGTTGTCGTAATGTTTGCACCATTTTATATTAGTCGTTACATAAAGTTTTATATATGGAAATGTGCGCAGTTTCATGTAGAATGCAACAGAAAATAACTAATGGTTGTAGCTTTTATCAGTTTTGAAATATTTTCATATAAATCACGATAACTGCCAAAATTTCAACCTTCAGTCAACTTTAACTCAACCATAATGGTCAAATAACGCAATTATAAGCTAAAACTCTTACATTATAGTAATATTCAATCATGTACCTTCATTTTGCAACAAACTGGAAGCCTCTAGCACAATATTTCGATTTATGGTGAATTTCTGAAAAAAAAAACTTTTTCCTTACGTCTGCCGCATGTAACTCGGCGAACATCCCAGAAATTCTTTCATCACGTTGTCGTAATGTTTGCATCATTTTACATTAGTCGTTACATAAACTTTTATATATAAAAATGTGTGCAATTTCATGTAGAATACAACAGAAAATAGCTCATGGTTGTAGCTTTTATCAGTTTTGAAATATTTTTACATAAATCACGATAACTGCCAAAATTTCAACCTTCGGTCAACTTTAACTCGACTGAAATGGTAAAAAAATGCAATTGTAAGCTAAAACTCTTACATTCTAGTAATATTCAATCATTTACCTTCATTTTGTAATAAATTGGAAGTCTCTAGCACAATATTTCGATTTATGGTGAATTTAAAAAAAAAAAACATTTTCCTTACGTCCGCACGGTAACTCGGCCGAACATCTCAGAAATTCTTTCGTCAAATTGTCGTAATGTTTGCATCGTTTTACATTAGTCGTTACAAAAACTTTTATATATGAAAATGTGCGCAATTTCATGTAGAATACAACAGAAAATAGCTCATGGTTGTAGCTTTTATCAGTTTTGAAATATTTTCATATAAATCACGATAAATAGAAAAAATTCGACTTTCGGTCAACTTTAACTCGACCAAAATGGTCGAAAACTGCAATTGTAAGCTAAAACACTTAACAGTCTAGTAATATTCAATCAATTAGCTTCATTTTTCAACAAACGAGAAGTCTCTAGCACAATATTTCGATTTATGGTGAATTTTTGAAAAAAAAACATTTTTTTACGTCCGCGTGTTACGAATTCATGCATCATTTTGTGATAATATTTTCTCTGTGTTGCTTTGATCGTTTTACAATTTGTTATATACCAAAATCATTGCAATTTAGTGTACAATACAAAGTAAAACAAAATAACCCGTTAGCTTTAACCGTTTTGCTCACAGCGCGATTTGTATAAAATTATATATGAAAAATTTTTTTTGCGCTGTCATATATTTCAATATTTATATATGATAATGATATTTTTTCATTTCTGATGGTTGCATACTAAACTTCAGGCAATGACAAAAAGGAGCCAAAATGAACTCTTAATCTTAAAAACTAAGCGCTGTGATTTTTTGAAAAACTTTTTTCCACTTTGCGCTAACTCACCGAACGCCGCCGGCATACAGGAGGTGTTTTTGTAAATAGAGGCTCGGCGTTTAAGGGTTAATAAGATTAAATAACAACAACAACAACAACAACAATAATAATAATAACAATAATATAACTGTAATTACAAAATTCGTATGTGATACGTATTTTAAACAAACAAATATCTTTCCCTCCTCTTTTGTAAGAAGCTCAAAGGCCAAGCCATCAGACATGCCGATTTTACATGACAAGAAAGGGGAGTGTTGCTGATTAGCGGGTCAAAAGTTTCTTACGCATTCTCTCTCTCTCTCTCTCTCTCTTTCTGTCCTTAATAATTCATAAAACATTTCACTCTCTCAAGTAAGGACAACTGTTATCTCTCTCTATCTCGTTCATAGTTAGCGCAACCTATGTATTACTGTTTCTCTGTATATCTTTACCTGTACAATAGATAATTTTAAATTAATCTAATTTTACCTGTACCATCCTACAAACTGTAAATGCACCATTCTAAAACATAGACATAGAGCATTTCAGAACAAAGAGAAAGAGACTGAATAAAGAAGTTTTTAAAAACAAGGTTGAGAAGACTTCTAAAAATAGATTGGTGGAATGGGGAGAGAGAGAAATAGGATATAATCTTCACACTCTCCTATATTTTTACATCAACTATTTATTTCTTTTGTTAAAGATAATGTATTAGTTAACTTTTAAATGAAACTACAGTAACTTTAATTTCATTTAAAATGATATTTTTATAATAAAATAAAGTTTGTTCATACTTACCTGGCAGATATATATATAGCTGTATTCTCCAAAGGGACCGACAGAAATTCAAAAACTTACGGCACACGCAGTTGGGCCAGGTGGTTAGTACCCATTCCCGCCGCTGGGAGGCGGGTATCAGGAACCATTCCCATTTTCTATTCAGATTTTCTAGAATCTAGAACTACTGTCTCCTGAGGGGAGGAGGGTGGGTACTATGATTATATCTATCTGCCAGGTAAGTATGAACAAACTTTATTTTATTATAAAAATATCATTTTGTTCATGACACTTACCTGACAGATATATATATAGCTGAATCCACCATTGGAGGTGGGAAGAGACAGAATAGGATCTAGGAAACAAACATATGTAGGCGATTGACGCCTTGGTTGGTTCATACCTGTTAGCATTGCTGACTTCGTGATTACTGTCACCCAAGTCTGCTCTTGCTTTGCTAGAGACTCCAGCTAGGTAGGGACCTATAAAGCTGGTGAAATCTAGATGATCTGTCAACGGGGGCGAGACCACAATGTGACTAGACCATATGACCTTACTGTGAGAGCAAGCGACAAACGAAACAACCACCTGACCAAGCCTAGTTACGTCATAAATTCATAACATAAACTAAGGACTGGGACGACCACCACCGGTGGAGACCCAACAACCATAAAAAACAACACCACTAAAATATTTAAAAACACACCTAACCAAAATTAAAGGAGAGGATGAGAGTCGCTTTCTGCCCCCAAGATCGCATTTGCGGAAACGTAAGGCCCTAGCGCACAGCAATTCTCGTAGGACGTCTTTACTTCCATAAGATAATGAGAAGTGAAGACAGAATTGCTTCGCCAAAAAGTGGCACCCAGAATGTCATTGAGAGACAGGTTTTTCTGGAAAGCCACTGAGGTAGCAATGACTCTCACTTCGTGAGCCTTGACTTTCAAAGGTTTCAAATCCTCGTCTTGAACACTGGAATGGGCATCAATGATGGTGCTTCTTAAAAAGAACGCCAGGGCATTCTTAGAAAGAGGTATATCAGGCCTCTTAACTGAGCACCAAAGATTGTTAGAAGGACCTCTACAATTCTGGGTCCTCTGTAAATAAAACTTCAGAGCCCTGACAGGGCACAGGGTTCTCTCCGGTTCTTGTCCAGTGATGTCCGTCAAGCCCTTAATTTCGAAGAACCTGGGCCAAGGGGAAGACGGGTTTTCATTCTTTGCAAGAAACATAGGGCTCAGAGAGCAGACCGCATCAAGGCCTCTAAAACCTATAATCTTGCTGATCGCCTGAAGTTCACTAACTCTCTTCGCCGTCGCCAGAGCAGTTAGGAAAATAGTTTTCTTGGTTACATCCTTGAAGGAAGCAGAATGTAAAGGTTCAAATCTTTTGGACATAAGGAATTTCAGAACCACGTCTAAATTCCACGAAGGTAACTTAGGGACGGCTACCTTAGACGTCTCAAAAGACCTTAGGAGATCATGAAGGTCTTTGTTGTCCGATAAGTCAAGGCCTCTATGCCTAAAGACCGCTGACAGCATGCTTCTGTAGCCTTTGATGGTAGGCACTGCCAGCTTTAATTCCTTCCTCAAATAAAAAAGAAAGTCTGCTATCTGGGACACAGAGGTTGTGGTAGAGGAAATTTCCTTAAGTTTGCACCACTTCCTAAAAATGACCCACTTCGACTGGTACACTGCACTGGAAGAGGTTCTCCTGGCGTTGGCGATCGCCTTAGCCACTGGTCTAGAAAAACCCCTCGCTCTGAGCAACTTCTCGATAGTCTGAATGCAGTCAGACTCAGAGCGGGGAGGTTTTTGTGGTACCTCTCGAAGTGGGGTTGTTTGAGAAGATCTATTCTCATGGGAAGCGTTCTTGGAAAATCCACTAAGAGTGTCATGATCTCTGTGAACCACTCCGCTGAAGGCCAAAAGGGGGCGATTAATGTCATTCTCGCCCCTTCTGAGGCTACAAACTTCCTGATGACTTCCCCCAGAATCTTGAATGGGGGAAAGGCATACAGGTCCAGACCCTTCCAGTCCCAGAGAAAGGCATCTACTGCTAGTGCCCCCGGGTCGAGCACGGGAGAGCAGTAAAGATGCGAAAACAACACTCAGCACATGTAGGAAGGAATTAGTCATGCCCTTGTACATGGAGGGCAGAAGCCCAAGAAGGGAAGCGAACTCTTACGTCCCGATCAATGTAGGGAGCGAAGATATTACGTCCCAATCTAATATTTCTGATTGTACAGGGGAACGCCTTCAGTATCTTAATAAAGGGCTACTGGAGAGAAGCATTACCACTCGGTTACGCTCCTTTAAATACGTCCTTGGCCGTCAACCCAAGACACAATGCAGGGGAACGATGGCTATGCAAGGTTATCACAAATCGTGAGTTTGTAATAAATATCAAACATACGTAATATATGCACAAAAATACATTAAGATCCCACTGGGACAATAAGAGCTTAACAACAGTCAGGAAAGGAGATCTGAAACCACGTCTGCAACGCATGATGGCCGAAAGCAAACTGGTATGTTTACATCCGGGCAGGCGGGTATTCCCGCCTACCTGGCAGTAGTTACTGCCTAACCACCTTGCTCAAGAGTTTAACGGCCGTTTCCAGCCTACGCTGAAAGTAATTCCTAATGTAAAGGACCGAGGGATTGTATATCGCATTGGAACAAAGGAACTATACTAACCTAATGTACCCTAACCTGACCTAACCTAGCAGGCAGTGCTACTTAGATGGGGGCTCCGCCACCAGGACTCCCGGTGAAGGAAACTCCACTTTTTACCAAAAGCTCCCCTATAAGGTAGAACTAAACAGTTGCTCTGCATTGGGTATTAACTTTTTAACTGATTTTTTCTACAGTATTTTGGTTGCCTATTAATAATTTACCATTATTTTTTTATGGTTGACTGTAATTAATCTGTAAATAACATACGAACTGATGTATTTTTGTATGCTGCCCATCCTGGAATGCCACCACACATGCGCAGTGTTACTGCGGAGGTTTTGGTAAAAAGTGAGTTTCCTTCACTGGGGGGTCTGGGGGGGGCAGAGCATGCTAGGTTAGATTGGGCTAGGGTGTATGTTTGGTTAGTATAGTTCCTTTTATAATAGGTTTCCTTAGCCAATCCCTTATTGAACATATGGCTCCCTAATGACTTGTGCAAGCACGGAACCATTCTAAAACAACATGGTAGTCCACGCAGAGTTACCCTGTAGTTTTACCCCCCTATAACACTGTCATTGTGCGATAGCATTCCAAGTCGACCACCGGACAACTTCTAAGGTTAATTACAACCAACAGCAACAAATAAAGGTATATTCCTGACAAGCAACCAAAATACTACGGGAAAAATCAATTACCAAAGTAACACCCCATGCAGAGGAACTGCTTAGTGCTAGCCAACATTCAACCCACCTGTGACCATTGAGAAACCTGTGTAGCCTACTCGGTATTATTTTACAAGTTGCCAATACACACTATGAAATTGTAACTTACATTTTTGAAAAGAGCTCTTCATTCTCATTAATTTGAACCCCATAAACACTATTCGCAAATGACAAATAAAAAAATTAGAAAATTTACAACTTATAAGGTAAGAATACCCCTCCCCTCCATAGCTAATACGGCAAAATTGTAACCACTCAACGCCCGTTGGTGAAGTTATATTGGTATTTTAAGGTTCTTTTAGTGCCCTATTATTTCATAGTCATTTTTGCATGAAAAACCCAAAATGGTTTTTCGTGCAAAAATGGCTGGCTGGAGTCTTATTGGCAACTTGTAAAATTTTACCGCCTACTCTAGGTAGGCTCTTGATTAGCTAACTAGCTACTAGGCTAGCCTAATTGGTTACTTATGTGGTTAGTCAGTTTACCGTAGCCTACACTCTACCGCCAAAGGTTACGTCAGCCACTACGCCTACCAATTAGAAATAAGGTTACGCTAGGCTGCAGTTATCGTCGATAATAAAGAACTAGAATTAAAGTTTGCCTTCGTCGTTAATGACTCACCTACTAAACTGATCGCTTTTTTTCCAGTTATGGTCCCACGTTTGCTTAATCCAGACTTGATGTGCGTTTAATATTAACGACGAGTGGAGAAGGAGGCGTAAGGGTATTTGCCTCCGTAACAATTGACACTTAACCCGCGGAAGCTTGAAAGATAAACAAAAGTTATGTTCTGTAATGTTTCTCGGTTAATGTTTTTTTTTTGAATAGACAGCAGATTTGACCAGGATATGTTAAAATAGGTTGCATTGGAGTAGGTTATTGCGGTTACTAAATAGTGCGGGTACATGGTAATTAATGTCGATATGTATCTACAGAAAAGTGCAAGGAACAAACAAAATGTAACTACGATAAAAGACCGAGACTTGGACGTGGCGAAATGTCTTTCGAATTAACTTCCATGAAGGGAGACGGACAACTCCAGTTTAAATGAACACTGACAAAGAACTAGAAGTATGAGTCTAAGAAACTGAATCGCGTAACGGACACGCCATAACGACTACAGATTTAAATCCCAATTACCTGTTTCCCCCCCTCTCCAAATAAACAGATAGACATATTAGACACAGAAAGAAAGTCAAGAATTATCCTGGTTGTCAAAACTAGAGGTAATCACGAGGAATTTCTGATACAGTTCTCTTTCACTTAAATTGTGCGCTTATACGCGTGTGTTAATAAAATTTCATTTGTACTCCTTTACTAAATTTCACCTTGATAGTTAGCATACTTGTTATGGTGTAATTAAATATTAGTAATTTTTCACCTATTCAATGCCATTTTAGGCTACACCATTTGTCTTATGGGATATTAACGTTTACTATTGATGTTATTGAATATATCTTCAAGTGGGGGAAATTTTTTTTTCCTAAAATAAATTGTCTACATATGATTTGAATAATCTTTTAGGAAAAACTGAAGGCTACTACTGAGGCAAGGTTCCTACCAGACCCCGACCGGGATATTTAGGCTACTGTTTTCTTTGGGGTTTTGTTTATATTTATGTCTTTTGTGTAGGTTTTTCTATATTTTCCGTTTTGTTTATGCTTTTGCATTCATCCCCGAGAGCCTGGTACTAAACACGGCACCCACACTGCACGTAAACTGGTAGTTACTGAACTAGAGGGGCACGGTGGCAGTCTTTCAGTTTTACTATCTTTTATGACTATTGGCCCATACGGATCATTAAAGTCATTTCGCAGTCATGAATACATCTAATGTTTTTCACATCATTCTAGGACAAACACTACACAACAGCAGTCATCACGAGTTCCCCACTCAAATGCTGAGTTTTCTTTGAGACGGATGAAACAGAACAATAGAAAACGATAGACTTTGAGGTTTAAAGGCATAACTATTAAAAATATTTTTCATTCACCAAGCATGAAAATTACAAAATTTTTAAAAATCACTATATATTATTACTGTATATGACTTACATAGTATTTATGTGGAAATTACACACACACACACACACACATATAATGTATGTATGTATAATATATAAGCACTACACAAATGGAAAAAATTACCTCTTTAATGCCTTATTCAGGACCGTCATTTCTATGGAAAGCCAGAATAAACAGTAGCCTATGCATATTGATTTCAGTTTGATCGTAACAAAACCTCCAGAATAATGTGAAAAACTACGAACACAAAAAAAAATCGTTATTATTTTACTTTAACCCATTATTGTATTTTGGACTTGAAAATTTACCCGTTTCAGTGTGCTTTGAACTTTTCTGATATTCTTACATTAGTATGCAAACATTTTTAGAGACAATGGACCCCACCCTTATATCCAGAAATTCGGTAACCACTGTGGGGAAGTGGAGTTTTTGAGAGGGTGAACACACAAACCGAGTAAAATACAAAACATTAATCACACCGTTCTCATTCAGATTAAGATCATTTCATGGCATGTTTTCAAACTATTATCAGGCACGTGGGTGAGGAATTGGTATCCAGGTTACTTTAGGTCAGGTGTGGTTGGAATGGAATAGGAATTTAGAATTTAAGCAAGGCCAGGCACTGGGACCTATGAGCTTATTCAGGGCTGAGAGGGAAATTGACAGTAAGAGGGTTCGAAAGGTTTAACAGGACAAAAACCTGGCAGTTGCACTGTGAAACAATTCTTAGGGAGGGTGGAAAGTCAGATGAAAGAAAGAGAATATAAACAAAGGTACAGTAAAAGAAATGAAAGAGGTTGCATCACGTGAAGTGCACTGGCACTAACCACCTATGGGGAGGTGTGGTTGGTAAGGGCATTCTCTTACTATAAGAACATTAGAAATATTAAAAACACACATCAGTACTTATGAACATGATATTTTCAAGTCCAAAATGCAATAATGGTTCAAAGTACAAGTTTACCAAAAAAAATCAACTTCCTAGTTACTGTAGTTTTGGAGTATTCAAGAAAAGCAATTACAGGTTCTATTTTTTTCTCTCAAAATTTATCTCTGTATCAATCAGAAATGTTTCTCAGAGTTGGGTGAAACTTGTTTTATAAATTCTGAAGAAAAATTTAAATAATTTTAATCGACTGACAAAGTTTAAGGTCTAATTTTTGTGTCCATACTTACAGAAATTAGGATTGACAAAATACTACCTTGTAAAAATTTTAATCAAACCCCATCAGCCATAACCTCAAAAATCACAATTTTTGAAAGTAAATTGTATTTTTCCTAACTATACAAACCTGATGTCCTTTACATTAGGAATTACTTTCAGTGTAGACTGTTAACGGCCGTTAAACTTTTGAGCAAGGTGATTAGGCAGTAACTACCACCACGTAGGCAGGAATACCCGCCTGCCTGGATGTAAATATTCCAGTTTGCTTTTCGGTCCAGGATCATATTGAGGGGTGGCATGAGGCGGGCATAATATGTAATGTAAAGGACCTCAGGTTTGTATAGTTAGGAAAAATACAATTTACTTTCAAAAATTGTGATTTGTTCTGGTTGGAGGGAGGAATCTGAGTGAGTCTCCTGAACTGACTGGAGTTCCGCACACCTGGGCTACTCCTCCTGGTCGAAAGAGCGAGGAGGAGTACCATGTCTCTGACATATTGATCGGAGTGTAGGAACTGCAAGATCAAATGTCAGATACTGGACCTTTTCGCATGAGTAAGGAAAGCGTTACGTAACTCCTATGAAATAGGCTGGAAGGATCTAGAGTCGAAGACAGTAAGGAAAAGTCGACATATGGTTCCCTTATTGCCAATCTCTCCTTCCTCCTCTTGCTAGAGAAAGGAGCGGAGTTGCTTCTATGATTCTAGAAGAAAAATAGAATGGGTGCTCGATGTGCATCAGCGCAAGATCCAGCAACTATTGGTTCAAGTCCTATTCTCATCCCAAAGGAGGAGAAGTAGGAGGACAGGGAAGGAGGAGGAAGAGAGGCCAGTCACTCTTGGTATCCTTCTCACTTCCAGAACCAACACCTTAGGTGAGATGCTACTTGTCCTCTTGAAGGAGCCAGGTAAGGCAACACAACTTGTTGAGCAGCCACCACAGGGCTAAGGAAAAAAGGTTCCAAGGGCCTATGGGCTTGACGACAGGAAGACAGGAGTGTGGTCTATGAGACCACGTCTTGCTTCCAGACCGACAGAAACTTCCAGAATGCGAGGGATGGACCAAGCCATTGACTTCATGAGCTCTCAGGTGGAAAGTACCGGTATCATCATTGCTAGCTGCCGAGTAACTCCTTCTATCGCTACCCAAAGCCAGGAGAAAGATGTGTCCTTAGACACTTCTTCCTCGGGAGAGAGAGTACTAGCAAAAACGTTGACGACATCCAGGTTAGGAATGTTGAGCCTTTCAAAAAGTACCACAGCTCCCTAATAGGACAAGGTAACGAATGCTCTGGATCATCTACACAAAGTCCAAGGAGGAGGGGAACAAGAAGGACTCGAACCCAACAACAGATGCTGATGGATTCAGAGTCCACCTACAACATCTGAGAAGGGGTCGAGGTATTGATCCTCATCCCTGTTCTTCCATCTTCTATGCCAAGGCCAGAGTAAGATGAGAGATGGTCCTAAGAGGGAACATCTCTATCCAACTACTCTCATAAGGGCATGTGCAGAGCACGGGACAGGAATCCTAAACAAGAGTCACATGCCACCCAGGGAACAGTTCCCTGAGACAGCACGACCGAAGAAGCTTCTCGTCCATAGCTAAGTCTCGACTGAGGAGAAGAAGGCTACTTCAGATAGAAGACTAGGTCACAAGGGCCTGCATTCTTCACAAATGAAAGGGAGAGAAGCAACCCTCAGCAGAGAAGACGAGGAAGTCCAGACTTCAAGAGCGACTCTGACCCAAGAAGAAGTTCCGTCAATGAAACCCACCAGCGAAGATGGATCCAGTCCCTGGGACAGTGTTGCAGAGGACTTCCAGAGATATCCAGCTATATCTGTTGCCGCTTGGCGAGAAAGCCTGTGCTTGCAAGGAAAGCTGGAAGGTCTCCCAGTCCTGAACACACAGGGATGTGCTGCCTGAAGAACTGCTTCTTGTGTAGCTGCTACAGGAGGTTGGGTCAAGCAGAACTCTTGTCGATGCCTCGGCTATCAGGTCAGGCGAAAGGCGAAGTCTTCAGCATTTGTCTATAACTCGGGGTGAGCAATGCTTGTGAACCCCTAGTGAAACAAACAAATAGGGAGGGGAAAACGTATATATCGTATTTCCCCCAAAAAAGACAGCATGCCTCACTGTAGCAGGCCCTGGTCTGGTATGAAGGAGTGAGAAAAATTACCAACGAGAGGCAACAGAAAGATGGTAGGGATTTTTCAGTCGAGCAGTCTCTTCATGAATCTTCATGAAAAAAGAGTTAGCAGCACTTTCCGTCCCAATCACTCACACCCAAGGCCAAGCTCGCCTACCAATACATCCCCAACAGGAATGCATCTGGTTAATTGAGCTGTCGAGTGTGCTACAGAACACTCGAGTACCTGCAAATGTCAACAGGTGAAACAGGAGGAAAAAAACGATTACCTCTTGTTTGTCAATGAATGCCACTACTGTGGTTTTGTTGTTCAATGAAACCACTGAGTGTTGCAAAACTCATCCTGAATTCTCGGACGGCCAAAAGGCTGCCTTGAGCCCAGGACAGTGATAAGAAGGTACTAATCGTCTCGGTCACACACCTTCAAGACAAAGTCTTACCCGTGTGTGCCTATTCCTCGATCGGTGAATCCGAAAGTAGGCACATGATGTGAGGGGAATATGCAAGCATATTCGAAGGTTCCTTCAATCAAGCATTAGCCTAACTCTTTCCTCAACTTCGAAGAGGAAAGAAGGAAGAATGGAAGCAGACCTCCATTCTCCACCATGGGGAAGCTTATGCAAGATGATAGGATACCGAGACAATTAGCTCTAGCCAGGCTGACATTTCCCGAATTGGGAGCATGGGAGAGGAAGGGGGATGGAAGTTCGATGAAAAGATTTGCCAAGACACAAAGAGAAATAGATACTTCTCCTGAAGGAATCCATTCCCAGGTCTCGGCAATGTCGCTGCCGGCTCCAGAGACTCGTTAAGTATCATTTCATCGAGGCATCAGCAGTAGGCGAACTTCTTCCCTGTCAATACTTCTTCCTCTCTTCCCTTCTTCCCTCCTCCCTATGGAAAAGAGGGTGAAAAGAGACGCAGTTATGTGCACTTTCCTAGAAGGGAAGAAGAGGTCTATGTGTTCCGCATTCTTCTTCCGAAGCCTGGGACTTCTTAGGAGTTGAGGGGGGCTGGCTTGAGCTCAAGGTCGAGTCGAGATGACTAAGACCCCAAGGTCTTGGCCACTGTCCAAAGGACAAGGCAGTGCCCTAGTACAAACCTTGATTCCTGAGGTATCTTTCAAATCTCTGAAAGAGAAAGGCAGAATCAAGTAAAGGTTCGCTCCTAAGGGTTGAGGCAACTCAGGACTTATGAAACCAGAGATCCGAATTGGGACAAACTCCTTCTTAGCACCATAATTACCCACAGAACTGCTGTCAGCAAGACCCTCCCGAGGCAAGAAGAATTCGTATTCTGTCGAGGCAGGGGAGAAGCTTGGTGTCTCAACCTGAATAAACTCCTTCTCTAAAGAAAAGAATTCATCTGGTCGAGAGTGCTCTCGGAAGCCAGAACCGCAGTGGTCCCCGACGCTCTCGGCCCCTCAGGAACTGCAAGGGTTGAAAGTGATGAAGATTATTCATTGGGGGAGCCACGGTCCTGTCCTGGGGATCCTTGAACCGATTCGTCGGCGCGAAGTTCTCTGAAAAACGAGGGCGATCGCAACTTGAAGAGGAAGACCCTCACTGTTTCCAAAGTGTGAAACTCCTGTACCTCTCCCCTTGGAGGGAGACCTTGACAGATCCCATGAAACCCTCCACGGCCACCTGGTTGTACTACGAGAGAATCAGGGACCGACACCCAAAGCACGCCAGGCAGCCGAACTGCGAAGATAAATTCATTAGAGCTTTCTGTCCATCTCGCGCCTCTCGGAACAACCAAGAGGAGACGAGAACAGGTGAGGAGAAAAAGTATACCCTACCTGTCCTGCCAGTAAGACCAGCAGGAGAGGCGGACAGCGAGGATAATCAACTGAAGGAGATTACTGCCACACAGGGGAAGAAGAGTGCTTGTGCTGTGGCAAAGCGCTTTCCTGGGAAGAGCAGAAAGTTCACTCGAACAGAGCCGAGAACCCGATTAGGAAAAACAGAGTGGGACCGAGCCGAGATGCATCGAACCGAGACAATCACGTGAACGCGATCTGACTGGGTGGTATGCGGTGGACTGGGAGGCAGGCAGGGCGAGCCGAGCAGTGCCAAGCCGAGCCAGTCTCGCAAGCGCAACCAGGGGCTGGTTGGGGCAGGCAAGCCGAGCGAGCCGAGCCGATCGTGCAAACACAATTGGCACTAGACAGGGTGGAACTCGTCTGCCGTGAACTAGCGCTAGTTTCCCGAACTCTAAACTCCTTCGAGGCCGAGGTCCTTCGAGAAGAAGGTTCAAGGGGAAATTCTGTGACTGCTCTCTTGCATGTTTGAACACTAAGGTTCGAGACACAAGGATGAAACCCGGCCAAGCAACCGCAGCAGCTGGTGGGCAGTATTGAGACACCTGGCGTCTTGAGACCCAGACACCTGGGTGTCTTGGCACTTTCTCTCGTCCAGTGTCTCTCGTCAGGAGAGCGCTCGTGATTCATAGAGTTCAAGCGACCCACAAGACTCCCAAAAATCAGGAGCGGCTGCTTTCGGTTTCCTAAGAAATAAAAACTAGCCCGGCACAGAACCAGTCTTAGAAGCAGACTTCCAAGACTGGCAACGAGGTCGCGGCCTCTCGAGGCCGTGCTTTCGCGGCCCCCGAAACGCCAGACCCCACAGGAGAATGCGAATCGGTCTCGCCTGAGGGCGGGGAGACCCAATGAGAGAAACTTGTCTCCCAGAAGAGAGCAGTCCCTTAGAAGTCCCACAGGACTCCCGAAGGGAATCTCATCCCTGCTTCTTCTGGTGTTCGAACCAACAAGATCGAGACACCAGACTGGGAACCCAACCGAGCACTGACATGCATTCGGGGAGCGCTTGTGGTGCTGGCAGGAAGAGCTGAGACACCTGGGTGCCTCGGCCCGAGCTGGGCTGGGGAGAGTACTCTCTTGACCAGATCGGGATACTCGATATTCCATAGAATCTTGAGCACTCAGAGCGGCTCGCGAACAAGTGCCTGAAGCAGCCCCCGTCTTAGAGGCGGAACCTCTAGGACTGGGAACAGGATCGCAAACCCAGGTCTGCGCGCCCACGGCTCCCGAAACACAAAACCCAGGGCCATGAGAATTGGTTTCCTAACCCGAAGGTCGGGAAGAGCCAACAAGAGACCCACTGCCTTCTCGGAAGGAGGCAGTCCCTAGACATCCAAGGGCATCAAGGGTAAAGAAGCAGCCTTCCTCTCTCTCAGCCGATGGAGGTCTGTCCGGATTCAGGGATCCCCTTGGACCTTGGGAGAGAAAGGGAAGAGGCAGCAGAAGACGAAATCAAAGATAAGTTGAAGAAGACGGCGGCTACTTCCACAGGGCGGCTTCCTTCACCTTCACTCCGACATCTTCTATAGGCTGGTGGACACAAAACATCATAACCTTCAGGGCAGCTAGGCAGGAACACAGCAGAAGCGGGCCAGGACATGACCACCAGAAGCAGCAGGCACAATCAGGACAGCCAATGCAGGAGATACAGTAGCAGTTCGGAAGGCAGGAGCTACCACAACGGCCAGGAACGTCGCTTCCACAGGATGACTTCCCTCACCTTCACTCTGACAACTTCTACAGGATGGCGGACATCGTAACCTCCAAGGCAGCTAGGCAGGAACACAACATAAGCGGCCCTGGGCACCACCACCAGGAGAAGCAGCAGGCACGATCAGGACAGCTGATGCAGGAGCTACGGGAGCGGTTCGGAAGGCAAGAGCTACAGCAATGGCTAAGAACGTCACATGAAAGTCACCAGCAGCGACAGGAACAACCAGGGCGGCTGCGGCAGGAGACCAGGAAGAGCCGTCCAGAGACTGTCGTCGAGTTAACAGGAGCATAACACAGGAAACAGCAGGAGCAAATGGACCACAGATACGCCAGAGGCAGTGCCATGGCATACATGAAGGCCAGCAATGACAGCGATCGATCCACATCGGCGGGAACAGTGTCGGAACGATCCCGACGTGGAACTGTCATTCCAACCAGGTACTGTGGTCGGTCCCGAAGCAACAATGAATGAACGTCGGGACTCCATCATGCAAGATATCCCCTGAGATATCCAGCCAACTACTGCTGCGTCTGCGATGCTCACTGTCAACCTGAAAGAAAAAGCAAAGATAATTAGTAGAGGGAGACTCCTCTCGCTACGAGGGGAACTGTCCAATGCAGCAAGAGGAGGCCCCTAAAAGAGGTCGCCCGACCACCCATGGTCCCCCACCTCCTCGTGGTCTTCGCCCGATGAGTTAGCGAAGAGGGCAAAGGAGAGATAAGGAATAACTTACAGGGAGAGAGAAGGAAGGAAGGGGAGGTCACTAAGGGCGCCGTGGAAGTGGAGCGCATACCGACGACGCCCGCTACCTCCCCCCCACAACTCTAAGGGCAGGCCGCGAAAACAACACTCAGCACAAGTAGGAAGGAAGTAATCAGGCCCCTTGAACATGGAGGGCGGAAGCGAATTCTTACATCCCGATCAATGTAGGGGAGCGAAGATATTACGTCCCAATCTAATATCTCCGGACGTACAGAGGAACGCCTTCAGTATCTAAATAAAGGGCTACTGGAAGAGAAGCATTACCGCTCAGTTACGCTTCTCAAAATGCCCTTAGGCGTCAAACCCAAGACAGCACAGGGGAACGACGGCTTATGCAAGGTTATCACAAACCATGGGTTTGTATTAATAAATATCAAACACACGTAATATATACACAAAAACACAGAAAGATCCCACCGAGATAACAAGTGCTTAACGACAGTCAGGCAGAGAGATCCAAAACCACGTCTGCATGCATGACAGCCGAAAGGAAACTGAAATGTTTACATCCGGGCAGGCAGGTATTCCCGCCTACCTGGCGGTAGTTACTGCCTAACCACCTTGCTCAAGAGTTTAATGGCAGTTTCCAGCCTACGCTGAAAGTAATTCCTAATGTAAAGGACCGACAGTTTGTATATCATGTCGGAACAACTCAATTTTTATTATAAATGGGGAATATGCCATTGCAGCGGACCTTCCTTAGGATATTTTCTTGTCTGTATCTAATCCAGTGCCAGAAAAGTTGACCAATTTTTTATTTGTAATCTCGCACAACTTCAATGTCTTGTATGAACTGGTTTAGAAGTATCTATATCTGCAATCTGGTCATCAACATTTAGGATATGTTTCATTTGCTGCTAGTATTAATCTGTGTCAATCTGGATATTTTCCTCTCCTTACCATGAAGTTATATTTAAAGGGTGTCTCTACTACAGACAGCTGTAGGGTTTATAACAGGTTATTGTCAGTAAACTTAGATCCATTAGAGCCAACAGTACCTTGAGACTGGTACCCCTTCACTCATATTCCAAGAGCAGTGAAATTCATGTTTAAGTCCACGCTAAATTAAGCGACAAAATGTAAATCATGATGGCACTAGGGAAAAAAAAGGAGTGGGGAAAACGGTGAGAAAGTAACAACAAATTTACTAATACATCTCTATGTGTCTACTTGAAGAAAGTTGAACATGAGTAGTTGCTCTATGATGCATTCTGATGATGAGTCTTGGAATATCAAATTGAACATTAATTACTTGTTATTCTAGATGAATATAGTACCAACATCCAGCCAATCAAATATAGTCTGACAAAATGATAACGTGAATTAATGAAGAAACACTCTGCACTCCATGAAGAGCTGTAGGTAAAAAATTCACCTTCTAGACAATACGCAATACTGTACAGGTTTGTTGTCAAATTTAAGGGTACTGTTCAAATCATTATACAGTAATACTTTTTGCCATAAGTATGAGACAGAATTAATGGAGTATATGCCAAAGCAAATAATACTGAGAATTAGACAAAACATTTATTCAAACTGATAAATACTTTGTGATAAAGAATACATATATGAACACACTATACCTTACTAAAATGGAAAAAAAAGAAATGTCCTCTTAAACAGTACATAACATGCAACACAATGTAAGTGACTTATGACTAAACTATTCTGTGACTAAATAGTAATGTTCTATAAAAATTGCATTAATCACAAGTGATTCTTTGTTTTTAAGAATAAATCAAAGATATATTCATAAGTGTGAAATAAAAATAAATTCTTTAAGCTCCCCCTTGCACAACCATAAACATGTTATTACAAGGAATTAAACATTTTCTTCGAGTTTTCTGTAGTACAGCACCAAACTCAAAATGTCACGACCCCCATCATACCCAAGAGCCCAACTGAAGGTTAATAAGACTACATATGATGTAAATTAAATACAAACAAGCTACAACAGTCTACAAGTCTTGAAGACAACACATATTACAAGAGACCAGATTTCTCACTCTAGGCTAAAGTAACTGTGCTGATACATGCACTAAAAATAATCCATTAATGAGAAATAAGTATCTATAAAATAGATTGAGCCACAAAATACACTGGGTACAGAAATTTCAAACCTGTACTTACACTGGGTACAGAAATTTCAAACCTGTACTATCAGATGAAAAGTTATTCTGGAACCCCAGCAATGATGAAGATTTATAAAACTAAGGTAGGAGGAATATAGAGAATCACAATACAGTACGTACCATATTTACAGTTGGAAGAATATCTTAAAAAAGTTTAACATCTAGACAGATACAAATTTCAAAATTGTTCAATGAAAATTACCATAAGTAAACAGTAAGCGTGTTTGCCTCCCTGAAACAAAACATGGAATAAAATATAAAAAAAAATGCATACAACTAAATGTTTATCATTCAGTTTGGCACAATTTTCATATGCTGTAAGAAGTAAACTCTTCATATGAAGCGTATGAGTTATTTTTATCTAGCTGCAAAGTTCACATGCTTGGACTTTTTAACATCCAGGATCAATAGCCATTCCCTGTTTTTCTCACTCTATCCAGATGTAAGGCAGATAAAATAAACATCCTGACATCTACAGCATATACAGTTCAGTAACTAGGTGACAATCTGCAAAATCTACACTTATTGAATTCCAGCAGCACTACAGCACAAAAGGTAAGTGTACTCTTAAAAAAAACTCTAAAATGTCATAATTAATGTTTTGATAGATTTCTCCTTTATGGGATTTAATTAGAAATGAAATGAGATGAGCCTCTTCTCACTCTCCCATCTTGCGCATGTCTACCTGACTTCCCATCTGATCTAGATATTCGTCTAGTGTCTTTTCTGCATTATTTTCTGGGCCCCCTGCTAGTCTTTACCCTGCTACAGTACTTCAAAGTTTTCCAGCCTTTGGACACCTCATACATAAGCAACATGATCTTCTCAACACTACAGTCACAAACCTTAGCATTTTGTCGTCACATCCGATCAAAATATCTTTACTTTCTTTGCAAGTGCCCATGTCTCTGCTATACAAAGTAGTATAGGCCCTAAAAACACATTATACCTCTTTTGCTCTGTTACCAGCAGTCAGGCTGTTACTACTCTCTATATTACTGCCCTCACAACATCTTCTCATATTCCAGTGTGTCTCCAAAGTAAAAGAAACATTCCAGAAATATTTTCTAAGGCTTATTCTTCTGCTACAACATGGTCCTTTCAATTGCGTCTTCTTTTCCTCTTCTTATACAGGTTTTTGGGTATCGAATATATTTATACAGTATCAATTATATTCTGCAATTCTGACAATCTCTAGTGACATGGTAACCTAGATTTGATATGTAACATTTAGTTCCCCAACACCTCTCCTACAGGAACCATGTGACCACTTTCCAGACCACCTTACCCTTGGTCTCCTGTCCTCACGCCTTACACATTCCATTCCATTAATGACAATTTTCAATATTTTCCTTTTGATTTAATTTTTCAGTATTTTAAACTGTTATGAAACCTATTAAATGTTAACATTAACAATAGTTACTTACACATAAATGGTCTCAGGGTGTACAGATTCCATTTCTGCACTATTTCACAGCTTCCTTGATTACTATAAGAACAAAGATCTGTACTTTGTTCTGAACTTGATGGACACCAAATGTCAAATTCTTCTTGCTACAGTTTTCATTTTAAATCCTGTGTTATGGCACAGTAACATGCTAGCTTAATAAGTACTTTAGTTATCTTTTGCTATTGTAATGTCCAAAAACTGATCTTCCTGTGTTGGCAAAAGTTATCTATGCTCACCATACACATGCCATCATCTGTTTGCATGGTTATACTTTTGAACTTGCCATTGTTGTAATGACTGCCTGTTGATTTCTCTGGCAGAAAGCCAGACTGACAACTATCAATTAACAATTTCTTTTAGCATTTCCTCCAGAAACTTTTCTAATGTTTTCAGTTTGGTCCAACCAACTGCATTTAACTTTCACACATCCTCTTTCCCTTTGATTATTTCTGATATAATACCCTTTCTTCACTCCTCTGGTCCCATCTCTTCATCATGTTTCATATTTCTTTGATGACCACTTTCAGCAAACTATTTGTTGCCCTTGATAACACCAGAGCACATCCACTTTCAATCTACCTATGGAATCTCCTAACCTCTTCAGATGCTACTTTTGTTACTGACTCCTCTGTCACTTTCATTTTCTTTATTTAGCTGATTTCCTAAATACTGTCCATACCACTTTATCATTTCTTTCTTTCCAAGATTCATTTCTCTGTTTTCATCTTTTTTTTAAACTTTACTACTTTCACCTATTACCCATCTTTTCTAATAACCCAAAAAACCATGCAAACATATGCGTACAGCATTACAAATCTTTATCTAAGCAAAAATCATTTAAAAATGGATACTGAAAAACACATAGTACCTAAAAGAAGTGTAAAACTTGCAATATTCCTTTCCTATATTTTGTCATGCTTCTTAAAATGGAAAACACATAATGGGACATAAAATTTCCTAAAAGATAACCAACTGAACCATACAAAGTACATCATATTACTTATGAGAGAGAGAGAGAGAGAGAGAGAGAGAGAGAGAGAGAGAGAGAGAGAGAGAGAGAGAGAGAGAGAGAGAGAGAGAGAGAGAGAGAGAGAGAGAGAGGATGTATGACCTTGCTCATACCATGAAACAGTTTATCTATGCAAGAAAAACTAACTTTTAGATATGTCACCTGGCATCAATGCTTGCTACCCTTCCTCCCTATCATGAAAGTTTGTTAAGTAGGGAATCATAAGATTAACAAAATTATATACTGTATATGCAATTTTCTGGCAACAAAGAATCATTTTTTTCAATCAATTCAAACTGTATTCCAGCAATGAAACTGGTTTTTTGATCTGGAATTACTGTACATAACATTAAGTTAAAAATTAAAAAGACTGGCCTCATAAGTGAGAGTAACCATTACATACCCAAAGTGGATATTTTCATTAGTAACTTCTCTGAAATCACCAAATAAAAAATTGCTATTTGTGCTAATAAAAATCAGCCATTCTTACCTTTCCTCATTTTATATTCATACAGTAGAAAAAACTAGCTAAGGTTGGCAAAACTATCTTTGAAATAAACTAATAAAACAAACTTACCAACTTCAAACATTCTATCCATCATGGAGAAAAATAAAAATGTAAATTAAGTCTATTTGTTACAACAACACTTTTAACTTACAACGTAGCTACAACATTATCAAATTATTAGATGAGCAAAAAACTCACCCTTTATTCATAATTCAACTATTCTAACATTAAAGTCATGACTGCATAATTCACTTTAGGTCTGCAACAAACTCTCAGCCTAATTAACACCATAAAAACCTTACACTGTACCGTGTATATAACATGATGTATAGGTCTAAAAAACAAAAATAAATTTTACATTGGCGCTAACTTGGCAAGAGGATCTAAAACAGCAATAAGTCCTGCAAACGAGGAAACACTTCCAAGAAAACCAATCATCCCAGGAGAGAAGTTAGTGTGGCCTAGGCTTGTCAAAGGAATCCAAAAATCGCAGAAGTTCTTCAGCGAGTCCCAAAAGACATCTCGGTGCTCTTCAGCAAACAAAACAATGGGTCTAGTGGCAGGAATGCAATCATAAACTGTCCTCACAACTGGGTACTTCTTGTATGCACATGGAAATGGATTCTTACAGGTAGCACTTTTCTGTATGATAAGCATTATTTCATAAAAATCTCTTATTAAGTTGAGAATAATTGATCCAAGCCAAAATCTGTTGGCATACTTAGCCCACTTCTCCTTGTTTATGTCAAACAGTCCAGCTCTCCCAATCCATATTATGTGATCCATAAGAAGGAATAATGACTGATATATGCGTGACATAGTTAGTATTACCCGTAGACATGCATCTGGGAGGTGAAGTGTTCGTAGAGCTCCATGAAGTGCTTCCAGACTTTTCCCAAATCTGAGAACTAGAAGAATTAGATAAACTTTCAGAAATAAATTTACAAAAGCACTTTTAAACAAATATATATATATATATATATATATATATATATATATATATATATATATATATATATATATATATATATATATATATATATATATATATAATATAAGCATAGGTATAGAATTTCTTAGCTAAATAGTAATCTGACCAAAACTGTAATAAAGTCCAAAAAATCTATATACATTTAGAGTTGTGGAAGAAATTTTGCTCGTTTAGAACAACTGGCACATGGAGTTAAAAAATTGTTACTGCTAGCTGTTAATATAATCCAAAATGCCATTGAAGCATAGACAATACATAATGTTCCATGAAACAATATGCCTTATTTTGTTAATGTTCAATGACTGGAAAATTTTACTAAGTTTTTCTTTGTATGGTTATCAAAAGAATAAACCCCTTTTCTTAGCTAAATGAGTTAATCTTTTACTGTCTTTTACTTACAATAACAAAACTAAAGGTAAAATAATCAAAACTTCCAAAAATCTACTGAAATAAAAAAATTATCAATTTCTTAATAAAATTACTTTGTCTTTCATCTAATAACATAATTGCCTGCAATGGGATAAAACTTTCCATGGCTATTACTGTCTTACTGTGTTTAGTGTTAGGGATAAATAAATTCAGAAACACTGCGTGAATTTCTGCATGATGATTATTTCTGTAATTACATCTAAAAATGATGTTGATAAAAACTCAGTCTTATTTTCTTTAGATGTCTTTGTGTTAAGCAATGCATTGAGCAAATAAAAAAGAAAAATTTATCAATTTCTTAATAAAATTACTTTTGCATTATGCACTAAAATTTTGTGACATTGAGTAGATAACAAACAGTCTTGTCTTATTGCAATATGTCTTGCATTGATGCTTCTTTGTAAGTCTAACTGACTTGTTTTGGTTTTAGGTACAATGCTAATTTAAGCAATACAAAATAAAAGAACAGCAAACAAACTGTTAAAACTTACGTTTTCGAAAAGATGAGAAGGAGCTTTCAATTATCTTGAGGCGAGCAACAGCATCCCTAAGATTCTTTCTGCTTTCCAAGTTATGCCAAACAAAGCGACTCAAATATTGAACCAGCCTACAGTTGATATGAAAATACACAAAATACTGCATTCAGTTATATTTCAAAGAAAATTTATCAAATGTACTGGCATTACATTATCACCAAGATTGCTATACAAGAATGTGATAGTACCTCCTCTCTCTGATAGTACCTCCTCTCTCTAAAAGAGTGCACCCGCAAAGTTTTTATTACCAAAATCCTTAATTAGAATACTGATTACTTATTTACAATCAAAATTTTTAAAAGTAAATTCTATTTTTCCTAACTATACAAACCTGAGCTTCTTTACATTAGGAATTAGTTACGGCGAAGCTGGATACAGCCGTTAATCTCTTGAACAAGGTGGTTAGGCAGTAACTACCATCAGGTAGGCGGGGAATACCCGCCTGCCCGGATGTAAACATTCCAGTTTGCCTTTCGGCCCAGGTTCAGACTGAGGGGTGGCATGAGGCGGGCATAAAAATGTAATGTAAAGGGCCTCAGGTTTGTAAAGTTAGGAAAAATACAATTTACTTTTAAAAATTGTGATTTGTTCCGACACGATATGCAAACCATTGGTCCTTTACATTAGGAAGACTCACCGGTTGGAGGGAGGAATCTGAGTGAGTCTCTTTAACTGACTGGAGTTCTGCACACCTGGGCTACTTCTCCTGGTCGAAAGAGTGAGGAGGAGTACCATGCCTCTGACTATTGATCAGAAGGTACGAACTGCAAGATCAAATGTCAGATACTGGACCTTTTCGCATGAGTGAGGAAACGTTGCTCATACGAAATAGGCTAGGAAGAATCTAATAGTCGGAGGCAGTAAGGAAAAGCTGACATAGGGTTCCTTATTGCTAGTCTCTCCTTCCTCCCCTTGCTAGAGGAAGGAGCGGAACTGCTTCTATGATTCTAGATGAAAAATAGAAAGGGTACTCGATGTGTAGCCTTACCGCATCAGACCCCAGATCCAGCAAATATTGGTTTGAGTCCTATTCTCATCCCAAAGGAGAAGAAGTAGGAGGAGGAGGAGAGGCCAGTCACTCTCGGTATCCTTCTCACTTCCAGAACCAACACCTTAGGCGAGATGCTATTAGTCCTCTTGAAAGAGCCGGGCAAGAAAACACAACCTGTTGCGCAGCCACCACAGGACCAAGGAAAAAAGGTTCTAAGAGCTGTGGGCAAGACAACAGGAAGAAGACAAGAGTGTGGTCTATGAGACCACATCTTGCTTCTGATCCAACAGAAACTTCCGGAAGGCGGGGGATGGGCCAAGCCATTGACTTCGTGAGCTCTCGGGTGGAAAGTACCGGCGTTGTCACCAGCTGCCAAGAACCCCCTTCGATTGCCTCATGAAGGCAGGAGAAAGATGTGTCCTTAGACACTTCTTCCTCGGGAGAGATATCACTAGCGAAAATGTCGACGACATCCAAGTTAGGAATGTCGAGCCTTTTCGGGAAGCAATACAGCTCCCTAACAGGACAAGGTAACAACTGATCTGGATCATCAATACAAAGTCCAAGGAGGAGGGGAACAAGAAGGACTCGAACCCAACAATAGATGCTGATGGATTCGGAGTCCACTTATGACATCCAAGAAAGAGTCGAGGTATTGATACCCTTCACCAGTTCTTCCATCTTCTACGCCAAGGCCGGAGCAAGATGAGAGATGGTCCTACGAGGGCACATCTCTGTCCGACGACTCTCGTAAGGGCGCGTGCAGAGCACGGGACAGGAGCCCTAAACGAGAGTCACACGCCATCCAGGGAACAGTTCCCTGGGACAGCAAGACCGAAGAAGCTTCTCATCAGTAGCTTAATCTCAATTGAGGAGAAAAAGGCTACTTCAGATAGAAGACTAGGTCGCAAGGGCCTACATTCTTCACAACTGAAATGGAGAGAAGCAACCCTTGGCAGAGAAGAAGAGGAAGCCCAGACTTGAAGAGCAACTCTGACCCTCTGACTCAAGAAGTAGTTCCGTCAACGACACCAACCAGTGAAGATGGATGCAGTTCCTGGGACAGTGTTACAGAGGACTTAGCCTATGCTCGCAAGGAAAGCTGGAAGGTCTCCCAGTCCTGAACACACAGGGATGTACTGCCTGAAGAACTGCTTCTTGTGTAGCTGTTACAGGAGGTTGGGTCAAGAACTCTTCCCGATGCCTCAGAAGCAGAGCTATAAGGTCGGGCAAAAGGCGAAGTCTTCCAGCATTTGTCTGTAACTCGGGGTGAGCAATGCATTAGCGAAACAGACAAATACGGAGGGAAAAACATAGATATTGATTTTTCCCAAACAGACAGCATGCCTCACCGTAGTGGCCCACGGGTCTGGTACAAAGGAGAGAGAAAACTACCGACTTTGTTGTGCCGGGAGGCAACAGAAAAACGGTAGGGATTTCTCAGTCGAGCAGTCTCTTTGTGAATCTTTGTGAGGGAACGAGTGAAGAGCACGTTCCGTCCCGATCACTCAAACCCAAGGCCAAGCTCGCCTACTAATACATCCCAACCGGGAATGTATCTGGCTAACTGAGCTATCGAGTGCGCTATAGAACACTCGAGTACCTGCAAATGTCGACAGATGAAACAGGAGGAAAAAACAATTCTCTCGTTTGTCGACGTATGCCACTACTGTGGTTTTGTTGTTCAACGAAACCATTGAGTGTCGCAAAACTTATTCTGAATTCTTAGAAGGCCAAAAGGCTGCCTTGAGTTCAGGATGTTGATGAGAAGGTACTAATTGTCTCAGTCACACACCTTCAAGACAAAGTCTTACCGGTGTACACCTATTCCTCGATCGGTGAATCCAGAAGTAGACACACGATGTGAGGAGAATAGGCAAGCATATTCGAAGATTCCTTCAATCAAGCATTAGCCTAACTCTTTCCTCATACTTAGAAGAAGAAAGAAGGATGGAGGACCAGAAGCAGACCTCCTTCATTCTCCACCATGGGGAAACTTCTGCAAGATGACAGGATACCAAGACAGTTAGCTCTAGCCAGGCTGGCATTTCCCAAATCAGGAGCACAGGAGAGGAAGCAGGATGGAAGTTTGATGAAAAGAATTGCCGAGACTTAAGGGAAATAGATACTTCTCCTGAAGGAATCCATTCCCAGGCCTCAGCAATGTCGCTGCCAGCTCCAGAGACTTGATAAGTATCATTTCATCCAGGCATCTGCAGTAGGAGAACTTCTGCTCAATCAATACTTCTTTCTCTCTTCCCTTCTGTCCTCCTCCCTTATGGAAAAGAGGGTGGAAAGAGACACAGTTATGCACACTTTCCCAGAAGGGAAGAAGAGGGCTATGTGTTCCGCGATCTTCTTCCGAAGCCTAGGACTTCTTAGGAGTTGAGGGGGGCTGGCTTGAACTTAAGGTCGAGCCAAGATGACTAAGACCCAAAGGTCTTCGCCACTGTCCAAAGGACAAGGCAGTGCCCTGGTACAAACCTTGATTACTGCGTTATCTGGCAAATCTCTGAAAGAGAAAGGCAGAACCAAGTACTGTAATGGTTCGTTCCTAAGGGTCGAGCCAACTCGGGACTTAGAAACCGGAGATCCGAATTAATACATAGTCCTTCTTCTTAGCACCAGAATTGCCCATAGATTGCTGTCTGGTATAGGAAGACCCAACCCCGGACAGGACCAGTCCCCAGAAGGCAGGGTTCTCTCTAGGAATGGTCATATCTGAGGAGAGAAAGCCTAAAAGTGAAGGATCATGGATCCATCAGGATACTGCCTGGAGGAAATCAGCAGGTGTCCTCCAAGATCGCCGCCTCTTATTGCGGAAGAGAACCCAGTTCAGGTTAAGCAGAGTCAGAACAACCTGCAGTCGGCAAGACCCTCCGAAGCAAGACAAATTTGTACTCTGTCGAGGCATGGGAGGAGCTTGGTGTCTCAACCTGAATCAACTCCTTGTCCAAAGAAAAGTATTCATCTGGTCATGAACGCTCTCGTAAGCAAGGACCGCAGCGGCCCCTGAAACTCTCTGCTCCTTCGGAAATTGCAAAGGTTGCGATTGACGAAGATTATTCATTGGGGGAGCAGTGGTCCTGTCCCAGGGATCCTCAAGCTGACAAATCAGTGCAAGGTTCTCCGAGAAATGAGGGCAATCACAACTTGAAGAGGAAGACCCTCGCTTCTTCCGAAGCGTGAAACTCCTGTACCTTTCTCCTTGGAGGGAGACCCTGACAGATCCCAAGAAACACTCCTTGACTACCTGGTTGTACTACGAGAGAATCGGGGGATTGACACCAAGAGCACGCCAGGCTGCCAAACTCCAAAGAAAGACAAATTCGTCAGAGCTCTCTCTGTCTGTCTCGCACCTCTCGGAACAATCAAGAGGAAAAGAGAACAGGTGAGGAGAAAGAGTACCCCTACCTGTCCTGCCAGTAAGACCAGCAAGAGAGGCGGACCATGAATGATAATCAACCGATGGAGATTACTGCCACACGGGGGAAGGAGAGTGCTTGTGCCATGGCAAAGCACTTTCCTGGGAGGAGCAGAAAGTTCACTCGAACAGAGCTGAGAACCCGATTCGGAAGTACCAAGTGGAGCCAAGCCGAGCCGCAACAATCACGCGAACGCGATCCAGGGGTAGTATGCAGTGGACTGGTAGGCAAGCGGGTCGAGTCGAGTTGAGCGGAGCAGAGCCAGTCTCGCAAGCGCGACCAGGGGCTGGGCAGGGCGAGCAAGCCGAACCGAGCCGATCGCACGAACACAATCAGAACTGGACAGGGCGGAACTCGTCTGCCGTGAACTATTGCTAGTTTCCCGAACTCTCAACTCCTTCGAGGCCGAGGCCCCTCGAGAAGAAGGTTCAAGGGGGAATTCTGTGTCTGCAATCCTGCGTGCTTGAACCCTAAGGTTCAAGACACGAGGATGAATCCTGGCCAAGCAACTGAAGCAGCTGGCGGGCAGTATCGAGACACCTGGCATCTCGGCACCCAGACACCTGGGTGTCTCGGCACTTTCTCTCATCCTGTGTCTCTCGTCAGGAGAGCACTCGTGATTCATAGGATTTGAGCAACCTACAAGACTCCTTAAAATTGGGAGCAGCTGCTTTCGGTTTCCTAAGAGATCGAAAAGAGACAGCCAGGCACAGAACCAGTCTTAGAACCAGACTTCTAAGACTGGCAACGAGAGAAACTTGTCAGTCCCTTGGAAGTTCCGTAGGACTCCCGAAGGGAATCTCTTCCCTGCTTCTTCTGGTGTTCGAACCGATAGGATCAAGACGCCAGACTGGGAACCCGACAGAGCACTGGTAAGCACTCGGGGAGCGCTTGTGGTGCTGGCAGGAAGAGCTAAGACACCTGGATGCCTCGGCCCTTTCTCTCACACTGCTCCCGAGCTGGGCGGGGAGAGTACTCTCCAGACCAGATCAGGATACTCGATATTCCACCGAATCTCGAGCACTTGGAGCGGCTCGCGAATGAGGGCCTGACGCAGGCCCCGTCTTAGAGGCGGAACCTCTAGGACTGGAACGGGATCGCAAACCCAGGTCTGCAAGCCCGCAGCTCCCGAAACACAAAACCCAGGGCTATGAGAATTGGTTTCCTAACCCGAAGGTTGGGAAGAGCCAACGAGAGACCCACTGCCCCCTTGGAAGGAGGCAGTCCCTAGACGTCCAAGGGCATCAAGGGGAAAGAAGCAGCCTTCCTCTCCTTCGGCCGACGGAGGTCTGTCCAGTTCCCGGGACCCCCTCGAACCTTGGGAGAGGAAGGGAAGAGGCAGCAGAAGATCAAATCGAAGATAAGTTGAAGAAGACATCGGCTACTTCCACAGGGCAACTTCCTTCACCTTCACTCCAACATCTTCTACAGGATGGCGGACACGAAACATCGTAACCTCCAGGAGAGCTAGGCAGGAACACAACGGAAGCAGCTCAGGACACGACCACCAGGAGAAGCAGCAAGCTACGGAAGCGGTTCGGAAAGCAGGAGCTACCACAACGGCCAGGAATGTCGCTTCCACAGGGTGACTTCCTTCACCTTCACTCCCACATCTTCTACAGGATGGCAGACGTCGTAACCTCCAGGGCAGCTAGGCAGGAACGCAACGGAAGCGGCCCAGGACACCACCACCAGGAGAAGCAGCAGGCACGATCAGGACAGCCAATGCAGGAGCTGCGGAAGTGGTTCGGAAGGCAGGAGCTACAGCAACGGCCAGGAACGTCACCAGCAGCAACAGGAATGATCAAGACAGCTGCGGCAGGAGACCAGGATGAGCCATCCAGAGACTGTCGTCGAGTTAACAGAAGCATAACACAGGAAACAGCAGGAGCAGATGGACCACAGATACGCCAGAGGCAGTCAGTGCCATGGCATACACAAAGGCCAGCAATGACAGCGATCGATCCACATTGGTGGGAACAGAGTCGGAACCATCCCAGCATGGAACTATGCCATTCAAACCAGGTACTATGGTCGATCCCGAAGCAATACTAAATGAATATCAGGACTTCTACAAGATACTGCATCCCCTGAGATATCCAGCCAACTACTGCTGTGCCTGAGATGCTCACTGTCAACCTAAAAGAAAAAGCAAAGATGATTAGTAGAGGGAGACTCCTTTCACTACGAGTGGAACTGCCCTACGCAGCAAGAGGAGGCCCCTTAGAAACGGTCGCCTGACCACCTGCCCCCACCCACACCGCCTCCTCACAGTCTTCGCCCAATGAGCGAGCGAAGGGGGTGAAGGAGAGAGATCTCTACTGAAGGAGAGAAAAAGAAGAACTTACAGGGAGAGAGAAGGAAGGAGGGGAGGCCACCAAGGGCGCCGTGGAAGCGGAACTTACCGACAACGCCCGCAACCTCCCCCCACCAACTCTCTATAGCGCAGGCGGCAAAAACAACACTCAGCACAAATGGGAAGAAAGTAGTCATGCCCTTGTACACGGAGGAAGGGGGGTGCAAGAAAGGAAGCGAACTCTTACGTCCTGATCATTGTAGGGGAGCGAAGATATTACGTCCCAATCTAATATCTCTGAATGTACAGGGGAATGCCTTCAGTATCTAAATAAAGGGCTACTGGAAGAGAAGCATTACCACTTGGTTACATCCCTCTAAATACACCCTTGGCCATCAAACCTGAGACACAGACTCAGGGGAACCATGGCTTATGCTAGGTTATCACAAATCGTGGGTTTGTATTAATAAATATGAAACACACGTAATATATACACAAAAATACATTAAGATCCCGCCAGGATAATAAAGAGCTTAACGACAGTCAGGCAGAGAGATCCAAAACCACATCTGTAATGCATGATGGCTGAAAGCAAACTGGAATGCTTACATCCGGGCAGGCGGGTATTCCCTCCTACCTGGTGGTAGTTACTGCCTAACCACCTTGCTCAAGAGTTTAACGGCCGTTTCCAGCCTACGCTGAAAGTAATTCCTAATGTAAAGGACTGACGGTTTGTATATCGTGTCAGAACATACAACACTCAGCACAAGTAGAAACAAAGTAGCCATGCCCTGGACACAGAGGGCGTGAGCCCAAGAAGGGGAGCGAACTTGTTACGCCCCGATAATGAAGGGGAGCGAAGTTATTACGTCCCAATCTAATATCTAAACGTACAGGGGAACGCCTTCACTATCTAAATAAAAGGTTGCTGGAAGAGAAGCATTACCACTCGGTTACGCCCCTCTAAAAACACCCTTGGCTGTCAAACCCAAGACACAGGCGCAGGGGAACGACAGCCTGTGCAAGGCTATCAAAAATCGGGGTTTGTATACATGCAGTCCCTGGTTATTGGCGGGGGTTCCATTCTGAGGGTGTGATGATAACTGAAAATCGCCGCTAACCAAAATTTGGCTATTTTCGGAGATTTTCGGGGCTTATTGGTGCCGAAAAGCATTGATTTTCAGTTATCGGTGCCTCTGTTAGTTATGTATCGGTGCCAATACCCAATTATCGGTGCCGATAGACAGAAATCGGCGATTTTCAGCACCGAAAATTGCTGATTTTCGTCGCTAGACAAGCGCCGTAAAACCTGATCGCCATTAACCAAGCCCACCGTTAACTGGGGACTGCCTGTGTTAATAAATATCAAACACATAATATATACACAAAATACAGAAAGATCCCACCGGGATAAATAAAGAGCTTAACGACAGTCAGGCAAAGAGATCCGAAAACACGTCTGCAACGCATGACAGGTGAAAGCAAGCTGGAATGTTTACATCCGGGCAGGCGGGTATTCCCACCTACCTGACGGTAGTTACTACCTAACCACCTTGTTCAAGAGTTTAATGGCTGTGTCCAGCTTTGCCGTAAGTAATTCCTAATGTAAAGGACCGATGGTTTGTATATCGTGTCGGAATAAATATAGTTACAGATCAATAGCTTCTTATCAAAACAATTTCCCAGTCTTCAACTCAGGAGAAGTCCTAGAAGATCTTTGATGGTGGAAGATACTGCAAAATCATCTCATAGGAGTACTTCTTATTCCTCTTTCTCCACAGATGCTCAAATTCTCGGACACTCAAATGCGAAGTGGGTTACATATCTCTTGTTTCTTAATCTCCAGGCTTCAGGTTCTTGGTCACAACAGGACAAAGAGTGTCACATCAACTTTTATTTAGAGCTCAAGGTAGTCACCTTGAGATTGCAAGCCTTCTATCCACTTACCACTTCAAAGACCACACCAGCCCTGTCAGAAAGCTTGACAACCATGATCTATCAGGACAAAGTCAGAGCATCTATGCAAATCAACAATAGACATCTTTATTCATCAGAAGACATAATGTTCATGTTATCCCAAGGTTTTCCCCAAGGTACAACATACTCATGGGGTCTCACATCAAGCATTATCAAGTTCTTCCCACAGAACGGTCTTGTCACCTAGATTTTTGCAAGGCACTGGAGAGATGGGTTCACAGGATTCATCTTTGCTTTAATTTATCTCATTCTGGAATCCTTCAAGGCATACAACTTCCAAGATCATTTGCTTCTACACCTTGCCATATAATTAAGCATGAATTCTTCTGATTTAAGACATTACAAATTGCAAACCCTGTCCAACCCATGACCCTATTTTGGGCTTTAGAGCTATGGGTTCTACAAATTTCCCAACCCCAGAGACTCTCACTGGTTCCATCAGGTTTCCTTTCTACATGCACAAGAACTTCAACATCTCAGCTCCCTTCCACAAAAGTTGCTATTCTGACTACATGTATAAAAAATGAATGGGTTTGTGGTGTACCAAATATAATTTTTTATTTACACAAAATTAATTCCTTCACTACACAAAACCCCTTGCTTTTACATAAAATGCCCTCCTCTATCCCTTCACAACTGGCTAAGACTATATATAAAGTGATCCAATATGCCACAGGGCGCCTGGAGGAGCAACATGCACCGACCCGAGGTCATCTTTCTTTTATCTGGAATAGAGTGTTTGGGGAGTTGAGTAAACAAACAAATAGGCTATGTAATTGGTGTGCCCAAATAATGAATTTGGATTTAATAAAAATTTATTTATTTCAAAGGTTGGGTTCAAACATCTACCTGAAAAGTTTATCCTTTCCAGCTGTTGAGGCATTCAGTTTCACCCACTGATCCATGGCATTGCAACTATATCCTGAAATAATAAAACAATAGAGTGAGTTAATTCAATATTGTTCACTTTTTCTCAAGTTAACATTAAGCGATGCAAAGTCATTAATCTGTATAACATTCCCAGAAAAGATGGTAACTTCAAAATCTAAGGGGTTTGGTACAATAAAATTATTGTATAAGCTACGATTCTTAAAATTCCTAAAGCACAAGTTACACTATGGAATAAAATGGGAACGAAAGAAGCCAATACTTTTGGGACTGCAATTCTACCACCAAAATTAGATCTTATTATTACATAATGATGTAAACAGTACAATGATATTAAAGTTATGCACTTAACCTTTTGAAATTCTGATAAATCATTTGTAGAAAACTAAAAAAATTAACCATAAACACAGTGGTGTTGAACAACATTGGGATGATACCTGGAGTGTTAGGGAATGGTTCATCTACTTTCTATAATAGTAAGGGCTGTTCAGAGAATTATCATTAAACCAGTAAAAATAAAAAATCACACACATTTCAGCCTACTTTACCTTATGTATTCAAGTGTAATACCTATCAAAATTAGCAATAATATAATATCACTGGAGTAGAAATTTTTATTACTAGTAAAAGAATCTATATGCTATGTCTCTATTATACAGTAGCAGTAATTGAAACAGTATGACAACGTGACTTACAAAGGATGACACAGGCTAGCAGGATAGACGTAGGATATTGTTCATCACCATATAGGCTCTTATTAACCTAAATCATCATCCCTTCGAAAACAGCCAATTGTTTTTTAATAAAATGTTGCCTCAAAATTAACAATAATGATGAAAACCAATAACATTGTTATTTTTCTTTCAAATTTTGTTAAATAATACACTCTGAATCCCTTGTTCTGCCACCCTGTAAATTATACTACCATGTGACTTTAGGCTAGGCTAGTCAAAGGATAAGCCAGGGAAGAAAAGGTGCCAAGCCAGCTTTATTCTCTTATGATTTTTAGAGATTCTACTGTTACATGTAGGCCTATGCTAGCCTATGAACAACACATTGGTAAAACTATAGAACAGCTCTGCACGTACTATTACCTTGGAAATTGATCTTTCCTATACTTTTAGTGTTGCTGATGGAGGTGGTGGTGTTGTTTATTGTCGGTCAATTATTATTAACCTCATTTCTATCCAACATGGCTGGGGACCCTTTGGGAACACAGGGTTCTGGGTGGGGGAAATCGCTGGGAGAAAGACTGGACTGTCATGTTGTTATGGAATGGTTCTGTGCTTTGTGCAAGTCATTAGGGAGCCATATGTTCAAGAAGGGATTGGCTAAGGAAACCTATTACAAAAGCAACTATACTAACCTAATGTATCCTAACCTAAACTAACCTAGCAGGCTGTGTTACTTAGCCAGGGGGCAGGGTACTCCAGACACCCTGGTGAAGGAAACTCCACTTTTTACCAAAACCTCCCCATAACACTGCGTACGCACAATAGCATTCCAGGATGGCCAGCATACAAAAACATATCCGTTCTGAAGTTAATTACAGTCGACCGCCAAAAAATAATTGCAAATTGTTAATAAGCATCCAAAATACTACAGGAAAAGCCAATTTCCAAAGTAATACTTGATGCAGAGCAACCCCACAGTTCTACCAAATTGGCTTAGGAAACCTATTATAAAAGGAATTACACTAACCCAATGTACCCTAACTTAACCTGACTTAGTAAGCTGTGCTACTTAGCCCCCGGTGGAAGAAACTCCACTTTTAACCAAAAGTTCCCCTAGGTTATAACACAGCGCATGTGCGATAGCATTCCAGGATGGCCACCATACTAAAACATATCAGTTCTGAGGTTAATTACAAGTTAACTACAGTCGACCCACGAAAAATAATGGTAGGCTAAACTCTTGATAAGCAACCAAAATACTATACAAAAAAGTAAATTTCCAAGGCAATACCCCATGCGGAGTTGTACTATAGTTCTACCTCCCACTAGTTCTTCTTGTCCTTTTTTGCATAGTTTTCCTCGTCCTGTCACTAGTTTTTGCCTTTCCCCCACCCCAAAAGACTAGCCCAGCCTATTTTCACTGCTGTCTCCCCACAATTATTACGCTAAATTTGCGGATAGTATATAAAACGCGTACTTCGTACCCAATGTAATAGGCACAAAAGCATAAAAACACACGATATACCAATGTAAGCAGTGGGAGAATATCCTATTGCTAAAGGTTCATACGTTTGGGGATAATTCAGGCCATTCACTTTGCCTAATTACCTTTGCAACGTGATTCAAAAAAGTATGAGATGCATTATAGGGCTTGGTGTAGACGCCTCAGTCTGTCAGTACCGATATCTTCGTAAAGTTGACTGTCACTGTTCAAAGTTCATTCAGCATTACAACCTTGGTAAGCCGTAATAGGGAAGTTTTATCTAGACGGCGACAACTGAAAAGTTGTTTACTTGGATGCGTTCAGTATGGTGCAAATTTTAATGTTAACTATTGGCCTAAGGAATAAGAATACACACTCTTTATTTATGGATTTTAATAAATAAAATATCATTTAAATTTGAATAATTTTTCAAGAGTAAATACTTATTCGTTACTTGAGTAAATGCACACATAAACCGTAGCTGAAAACATTTCTAACAAACAATCCAAGAAGAAGACGCTAATTATAATAGTAGGGTGTATACGGACACTCCCTCCTTGTATAAGACTTTTGAAGTGAAATTTCCTGAATGGAATATTAGTAACGTGTGGTTCTGTCACAGTAGTTACTACAAGTATGCCACTGATATTGTCTTATCATTTGAAGTTATCGTTATAAGCTTTGGAGGTATTCCGGTCGATTGTCTCTTGGTCTATCTGCCTGACCATTTTTATTCGTTTGTTACACCTTGTCATCAACTTGAATATCTTTTATATTTTTTACCAATAGTTTATCTTTTGATGTGTGTTTTACAAGTTATCCGCTTTTGCTTTATTTGAGATAATGTTTTAAGTAACAAAATGTGCGTTGAAAGAAATCTTATGCTAGTAAGTCTTTATTTCGATATATTCAAATGTTTAATATTAAAACAATTTTTTTTAGTTATTAAAGGAGAAAAAATATGTTCTGGCATTTATAGTTTTGTTCCCCTTCCAAGCTGTATCTTCGAATGATGGCATAATTGTTCCCCAAAGACACACAAACACACACACACACACACACACACACACACACACACACACACACACACATATATATATATATATATATATATATATATATATATATATATATATATATATGTGTGTGTGTGTGTGTGTGTGTGTGTGTGTGTGTGTGTGTGGTCTTTCATTGTTTCTGATTTAGAATTACAAGGAAACATGGGAAGAATTCAGTTGCATTCTGTGCCGCTCTCGATAGTCATGCAATACTTGTACTAAAAAACCGTCAGTCTCTATGAAAACTAATAACTCCGTCAGTTACTTCTAATGGACTGAATTTCCTTAACTCTGCTTACTTCTCACTTTCACATTATTTTATGTTCTCAGTCAACAAAGTTGCTGGCTCTTAAATGTTACGTAAAACTGACTAGGAAGCAATGCAGAGGCTGACATGTTGAGAAGGCACATTGCACAAGGAATCTTTCAAGAACAATTAGAATATTCCTTTTATGCAAGTTAACTTTTTGTTAGATTATGAAGATGTGAGAGTGACTGGTACCGGATAAAAGTGTTCACGACTTTTGGTTCAAAGTTATGGGGCAGGGAAGCAGGTCACGAATGAAGTGTGCAGTGAATGACAATTTCAGATGAAACAGTACAGATTGGTGATAGTGAATAAAAACTGCAGACTTATGAAAACGTTTGAAAACGCTTGTAATGAGAGAAAGTGGAACATGAGTGTGAGCAGGAATTAGGTTACAAGGGCAAAAGGAAACCAGGAAGGGGGAGGGGTGAATGTTGGTATGGATAATGAATTATATATCACCAGTAATTCATTTATATAGTTTTTCAGGCGTAAATGTAACGATTGATGGTGAGACGAGGGAAGAAGTAATTGAATAGGTGAAGCAATTAAAGGGAAAGGACCATACAGAAGATCTGAGAGCAAAAAAGGAATATCTATGGACGCCAAAAACAAAAACTGTAGAGAGAGATATATGTTCCCGACTATGGTTCAGGATATTTTAGTGGAACGAGGATCGTCCTCCTGATGATAATATATATATATATATATATATATATATATATATATATATATATATATATATATATATATATATATATATATGTATGTATGTATGTATATATATGTAAATATATATGTGTGTGTACCTTGATTTTTCAGCAGGTCTTCGGGAAGAGGTTGCTCTGTTCCTGAACCCAGCTGAAGCTATTACCCTTTTGAACCACATTATTCGAAAACAAATAACAATTGTTTAATGAGTAAAAGCAAAGTAAAGAAAAAATCACTGGGAATTTTAGTCAGTTTTAATCACTATTCTTGAGTAGCTTTACATTCATAGTCAGCAGAAATGACTAATAAAACTGCGCATTGTTCAAGACAGTAATTATATTTTAAGAAAAATAATTTGTATGCGGCAAATGGTTATTTCTTTTTAAAATAGCAAGAGAAAGAACCAAATAAGTCTCTGATATCGGAACAACTGAACTAGTCAGCGTCAACAGTATTGTTAGTCATTTTGAATATTTTTTCTAATCTTTATCATTTTCCTCGAATAGAGAATTATGTTGCGAGATCAGTAGTAATTCATCATCAGGCGAAACTGTCCATGTTTATGAGGAAGGTTCTCTGCAGAGACTGCCAGTGTTTAAGAGGAATGTTCTCTTCAACAAACTGTGGATGTGCCCCAACAAATCTGTTTGGCCAGCAACTCGAATACAAAAGCCACCACACTGAGCAGCAGTCCGATGCCAAGCAGTATGAATCCTCCCTGAAGGTTATCGAGACTTAAAGGTTGGATTACACCATTGGTACTGGAGATTTCGCCAGGTCCTTCTGTTACTCCCGCCTGTGGAATAAACCAAGGCGTGCTAATGCTTAATTTGAATATAATGTATACAAGCATAATTATGTATTTATGAGTGTGTATGTGCTACAGCGTTATTATAGATGCACACTATACACACATATATATATATATATATATATATATATATATATATATATATATATATATATATATATATATATATATATATATATCCTTCTCGTGGTCAGGTCGGCAATGCGACCTCCTTGTGATTATGGTAACGTGGGTTCGTTTCCCGTGACCGGCCATCACAATCTCTTCAATTTCTTGTGTTTGGGTCTCACTGCTTCGTAGTTACAAGCATATCCAAAAGGGTGCGAAGAATTCGAGAAGTTAAGAGGGCATTGTGGCTATTAGAATTACATATTCGTATATATTCTAGATAGCTTGTCCACGGTTTCACACTTTCACATATAAAGAGACAAATAAACAATGATGAATTCACCTATCTGAAAATGATTTAAGCCAAATGGCCACTGATAAGTGCTCTATTGATGACAAGGATTTAAAGCTATATACTTTTGGTTTAGAACCATAAAAAAAAAATAAATTGCAGTAACTTACTGCATTCAGACAACAGGAGTGATATTAACATCAACTCTATAGGTACTCTAAAGTCTAGCGTGCTTGGTCAAAGGAGGGTCTCGGTAGGGTGAGAGATGCCAAATGTACTTTCCTCATAATGCAAATAAGGCAATTGAAGACTCTCTTTCGATTTTTTAAAAAAGGGCTTTATTTAAGAAACACATACCACTATAATTGATGACAGTTTTATGATAATAATATTGTTAGAAATAGAATACGAAAATATTTTAGACAATGTGACACACTTTCCACACGTTCTGCCAAATCTGCGTTTACCCTAAGGCGATGGTGAGGAAGAAACAATGATAGTTTTGGGTCAGTAGCCTTGGATTAACCTATTCTATCAAAGGACCTATGGTCAACACAAGGAACAATGGATACCTTCCCAAAACGAAGCAGCATCCCTCAAACAAAGGAAGTTATATATATATATATATATATATATATATATATATATATATATATATATATATATATATATATATATATAATGTCTGTAAATATTCCTCCAGAGAAATAACCCAAGATGGAGTTTTAGCTCGTTATGCACGTGCTACAAAACATACAGCAGAAGTAACACGATTAAACGAGAGAACAGTTTACCGAACTTTCAAGGAATCAAAAGAAAGAAATGGGATGCACAGAGTTACGATTTTCAAAGAACGTGAGAGAAAAAATAGATCAAAGCCTATAACTATATATATACTTTGAAGTAAAAATCATAGTAGGATCTACTCTGGTATAAAATGATCAATGAATTATAAGTTACTGAGCCCTTTAATTCCTAAGATGGAACAATTTAACATCAAATAATGAAATAATATAGTATAGCAAAACTATATTATAAAATAATAGAAATTAATAAATGCTATACTTACATTATAGATAAAAAAAAAACAATCTGAGAGAGAGAGAGAGAGAGAGAGAGAGAGAGAGAGAGAGAGAGAGAGAGAGAGAGAGAGAGAGAGAGAGAGAGAGAGACCATTTATGCCTCGTGTATTTCGATTGTTCATTGCCATAAATGGAACATTGTTCAATCAATAAAGACAATACTCGATTATGATCTTCTATTTGTATCCATCACTATTAAGTCGCTTGGTCTAAAACAGAAAATTGGTGTCAAATACATCTTTAATTAATTAGAAAAGTCCATGATAAATCCAGTGAAGACCAACATTCTCCTCATTCTTCATTACCCTATGTTTAGATATGGTCTGGGTACGCTGATAGAAAACTTTTATCCTAATATCATATTGAATAAAGTAGAACAAAAAATTTAACTAAAAAAAAAATTAACTAAAAAGTTAACAAAGAAAATAATGCACAGGTATAGTCTTAATCAGAATCGCTGAGAGTGAGCCGGTGTGACGCAGGCTGGGATAGAAAGAAAGAAAAAAAGTGACCGTCGTCCGGCCGACCTCCTCCAAGTCCTGACGAAAACAAGGGTGTCTGTTGACGATCGTCAACAGACGCTTTTGTTTTCGTCCAGCCTCCAACGGTCTCTCTCATGAATCAGCCAGTCTCTCTCTCTCTCTCTCTCTCTCTCTCTCTCTCTCTCTCTCTCTCTCTCTCTCTACAACTTGTGGGCCAGGGAAAAAGTGATTGTATGGATAAAGTGTAAAGTGGACAAGTTATACAATTACTACGAATACAAAGTTTACATTAACATAAAAAACTTTAAGTTAATTCTCAAGTTCGTTGTTAAAAATAAATCCCAAACATAATATTGTGAAATATTATGTTTGTTAAATGTAGTGAACAATACAATTTTGGGTGACGTCATGCCCATACAGTGCACGCACTTACGCACACACACACATACTGGAAGGTGTAAACATCCACCATTCCTTTTCCACCCTCCTGACCTCTTGACCTCTCCTAATGGCTTCACTGGCGAGAGATGCAAACAAGATCTCATAGCACCTTCAACTATTACCATGCGTGATAATGTGCGATACATTCACCAAGAGCAACTTTTCGTAGATATAAGGATAAATTAATTATCATAACTAAAACAGTACTCCAGACTTCGTTACTAAAAGGTTTACTAACGTTTATGTTAAAAGACTTCGTCTCTTTGTGAGAATATTTTTCGGTGCTAGAATCATAGCAAAGATCAAGCAAAATAATGCAAGAGTGTCATTCTCGAATAGGTGTGGGTCTTTCACCCTTATTATCAAGACATGCAATAGAGCCGTGCATATTTCTGCAAATTTCATAAACATGCAAGTACATTTGGATTTCACTTGAATAACAGATACAAATAACAGTTCTCATCTGTTGGTTACCTGACAATTCATAACAAAAAATCAAATCAATAATTTTTAATGAAAACAGACGATACAAATGACTCGATAGTAAGAAAAATATGTTAAGATTGTTGTGCGGGGAATTTCTCACACAACTTGTCAGTTCGCAAATGACATTTCTTTACAAAAAGAGTACATAACTGATCCGAAACTTGAACAACGACACACGATTTATAACAAATGATTGCGATAAGTGACAAGAACCATATCTTTGTAGGATTATTCACCAAAATTACCGAAGTGGCAACACGTATAAGTAGGATGGCAGTACCCTAAATGCTTCCTTGACTTGTTTTGGCCATTTCTACTTGCATCAACAAAACGTTTCATAAACAAACGGCTCGAGTCCCAACTCACTCCTCGTTCTAGATTATCCTGTACCTTCACTAGTCAATGATATAAAAGTATTCTCTCTATGAGTTCATGGTTCCACGCTAATGATTCACCTTAAGTATTATTTAACTGATGATTTGGCAGTATTCGTCATAACACTGCTGTCTTTCAACTCTCACTCAACAAAACATAATTTCAGATTATATATTTAAGTTGTTTTATTATTCTGTTGAATGGAATCAAAGGAAAAAAACTAGTAGTGAAATAAATAAAATATTAGTTACGTAATTTCTCAACATGAGTTAATAGTAACATTATTAAACATCGTTCGTAATAGTGTAGGTAGTGAAGCTGGGAGGAAATGACAAATAAAGGTAACGAGGAGCAGACTGGTAGTCACCCCGATGTTTTGGAAACAATACGACGACGTAGTCATAAAAAATACGAAAATAGAAATGATGACATTCGCTTTCCAACTTCAGGTGTTACCAGTTTGTCGGAGCATCGTGCTTTCACGAAAAAAAAATGCATTGTTGTTTTGCTGTCGTGCTTTTACGAAAATAGGTAGTATTGATTCGTTACCGTGGCATTGAAATATCTTCATCACGACGCAGTTACGCAATCTTATGTAAAAGATAGGTGTTGCCAGGCAACTCATATATTGCACATCAAGGTCTAAAGAAACGTATTCTCTAGATCTTGTTACATATATTACAAAAATACTATATGTGTTTTTTTTAACAGGCGTATGCATTTACAGGCTATAAATGTGAAAAGCGAAAGATGTTAAGAATAAGGTTATGAAAATGGATTTCTAATAAAGGTAACAAGGCATAACGAGAACAATGCCAAAAACATTGACTTTAAGAGTTTAAGGGGACGAAAATTTTGGGAATGCCGGACCAAGAAGTAAACGGCAGCGTCTTCAAAGGGGATTGTAAAGTAGGTGAAAAGTTTCATATATATAAATATATATATATATATATATATATATATATAATAGTTTCATATATATATATATATATATATATATATATATATAGAGAGAGAGAGAGAGAGAGAGAGAGAGAGAGAGAGAGAGAGAGAGAGAGAGAGAGAGAGAGATAAAAGGAGCCCATAAAAACTGCGAAAGGTACAAAATTAATGCTATATTTCAGAGATCAACTGTCTCCCTCTACAGGCAAGTATATGCTTGCCTGTAGAGGAAGACAGTTGGTCTCTGAAATATAGCATTAACTTTCTACCTTTGGCATTTTTATGGGCTCCTTTTATTAGATCTCCATATATATATATATATATATATATATATATATATATATATATATATATATATATATATATATATATATGTGTGTGTGTGTGTGTGTGTGTGTGTGTGTGTGTGTGTGTGTGTGTGTAGAATCTACCAGTCACTTTTTACCAGATACATATGTAACTGTAATAGTCACAATACCCTCTTAACTTCTCGAATTCTTTGCTCTTTTTTTGGATACGCTTGTCACTACAGAGCCTTAGGATCCAAATGCAAGAAATATGATGGCCAGTAGCGGGAAACGAATCCGGGTCCCGTATTTAGAATGACGTCACATTGCCGACCTGACCACAAGAAGGATAAAATTCAATTGCCTCTCGTACATACACATGCAGTACGTTTCGTTTTCAGATATATCTATATTAGAGCTGGAATAGACGCCTCCTCACCATCGTGGCCAAGTGGACAATCGTTTTTATTGTTTTTTAGGCTGAAATATACATGTAGAATCTACTGGTCACTTTTTACTAGATACATATGTAATTGTAATTGTAATAACAACAATGCCCTCTTAACTTCTCGAATTCTTTGCGCGTTTTTGGATACGCTTGTCACTACAAAGCCTTAAGATCCAAGTGCAAGAAATATGAAGAAATTATGATATCCAGCAGAGTGAAATGAACCTGGGTCCCATAATCAGAACGAGGTGACATTGCCGACCTGACCACGAGATAGATAAAATTCTATTGCATCTCATTCTAATTATGGGACCCAGGTTCCTTTCCTGCTACCGGACATCATAATTTCTTAATTTGTTGATCTCCAGGCTTTGTTACAATATGTATCCAAAAAGCGCAAAGATTCGAGAAGTTAAGACGGCATATTACAATTACATATATCTATATAGATTCTATATATATATATATATATATATATATATATATATATAAATATAATAACTATTTATCTTTACATATAAAGATATACATTTATATTTAGATACATATCTATATATAACTTTATGTGTATGTATATAGACAGAGATATACTGTAGATAGATGGATAAACAGATGAATAGACAGATTCCTCACCTGGTTGTCTGTCCCTGAGGCCATAACCTTAGCTCGTTTGCTGCGAAGAATGATGTCAGCCATCCACTTTTTAGCAAATCCCGCCTCGGTCAGCCGCCGAATCACCCGGTTGAACTTGCCGACGTAAGGAACGTACTTCGGATATGCTAGACCGATGCCGAAGGGTGCTATGTATTCCCTCATGGCGTGCAGCGATGGACGCCCACGTTTGTCTGTGTAGTAAACTGCGATCGTGTAGTCTAGGAAGCCACGACTTTCCAGGAATGAGTACTTTCCTGAAACGACATTCGTGATACGGTGTTAGATTTCGTTCATGTGCTGTTATTTAACGAAAATCAAAGTGATTGATTGGCGCTTCATTTTCATAAGGCAGCAGGGATGGGGTAGCTCAGAGGGAAATGGTGGAACTTTAGAGAAGTCATTTTCCTTTATATTCCTGTCAAATCCTAGTTCCAGTAGCACAAGAATATTCAAAACGGTAAAAGAAAATAAGAAAGGAAAAAATTAAATTGATTTTGAACAGTTTGTTCCGCTCTATCTACCGAAGTCAACTACAGATCTTCCTCTTGCGCTAATATTTTCCAGCTGCCTTGAAATCGTTACGAGCGAGATACTTAATGTAAAACTCACATAGTTACTTGTTGAACAAAATGAAGGGAGATGAATTTCCATAAACTAAAGATGTTAACAAAAAAAAAACGACATGATATTCAAAAGCAAGTTAATTAGTTACCATACGTTCTGACAATCAAACGGAGACGTGTCTGGAGGACTAAACTAGGGTAGATGAAGGGCCTTCAAAAATAAACGCGGAAAATGATGATTATGATAAACAGCCGCCCCTTAAACAACAATGAAATTTGTTTAGTGAGCACTGGGGTCAAGTTTTCTTGGGAGCGAATATTCTTATGCTTTTTTACTACATAAAACTATACGTTTTTCTCTTTTTTTCACCGATTATGAAGCTACAATGTTCATGTTCTAATGACTGCCCAACGATACCCAGTAAAAAAGAGAGTGTATTACTTCCTCAGAAGTCTGCAAAACATAGCCCACCTTTCAAAGTGCGCTGTAGTCCTTCATCTGTGGAAGGCACATGCTGGTATCTTAGAGCCAAAAGACGGACAAACCTATCGGCGTTCTTCTCCATGACGCGTTTTAGAGTATACCCAATACTTCCAACATCGATGTGTTTCTCATAAAGTTGCTTATGCGTGTCAATTGGGGCCTGTTCTAAAGGAACTGTCAGGAAAGAAATAAGAGAGCCTTTGTAGGCCGAAGCCAAGATGAAAAAGGCAATGCTCCAAAAGGCCGTGAAGATGCGCAGATGGGAGGCCCTTGGCTCACGAAACAAAGTTGTGTTCATTACGGATGCGTAGAGGTAAAGGCACAAGTTCGCTACGTCGTGAAACCAAGGTGCTTCACTTTCACTGCCACTGAGCAGGCCTAATTTAACCATAAAGACAAAGAGCACCATTCCAGCCACAATAGAGATCAGGACAGCTATCCAGGCGTTGAGAAGGAACGGCAACCCCAGGGCCATCCACTGAGGCAGAGGACCTGGCACCAAGTTAACGAAGCACAGATACTCAATATCATAGGCAATGGACATGTCAATGATGGCAAAGTAGGATTCCATGATGTAAAGGTCGGCAACCCCAATGTCTGCTCTCCTGTGCTGTAGGTCTCCCATGAGGCCTGTCCAGTTTCCCGCGTCCTTCTCCCAACCCCACATCTCGTTGTCGGATGGTCGGCCGTATACCAGGGAAAAGTTCAGAGCTTCACTCAAGGCCTGTACGACCTGGAGTGAATGGAAAAGGAAATTAACGGGAGGTTGTTTGATGACGAGCTGAAGTGTAGCCATCATTATTTCATCACTGTGATCGCCCTATATACAGACATATTCAGTATTAAGAAGAGTAATACTAGTTGTTATCATCCCGAGGTCCAAAATTTGTAAGCTCTGGTGTCTTTAACAATTCGGAAAAATAAACGAAAATGTAGAGGAAAGCTGACCTTTATAAAAAAAACTATTAGAAACTAGCAATTTCGGTACTGAATAACAAACATAAAAAGGTAAATGATGAAATAATATTTGACACAACAGATCCTTTACTTCGACAGTAATCTACCAAAACATGTTATCTAAGTTTGGTCTACTAATAAGGTGTATGTGTTTTCAATTTAAACACCAGGCTACTCATGGGAAAAGATATATGATAAAAATCTACTAGCTTGCAAAGTTACTCACATCTACGTCCACTCCATACAGTTGAAAACTGTTCTCTTCCTCGATCATGAAAATTCTGGGTGGAAAATGGAAAGTTACCACCCTCATCTGGTATCCAAAGAAATTGGTGAGCTTGTCCGGAAAGAAATGAGCGTCTGACAGGTCCAAAACTCTGCCTCTCCATGTTGTCAAGGTATATGCCAGTTGGTCGGATGCTGAATAGGGAGGGTTCATCGAATAAGGGCGATTGGTGACAACCTGAAGCGATTCCGAATCAGAGCTCGGCCGAAGGATGAGAAGCGCCGTCATGGTGTTAATTTCATCAGCCCTAAGAAAGTTATCAACGTCTACCGCGGGACTCTCGGTGAAAATGAGGTGTTTACGCGACAGGAAATATTTGTCCCAGTCCTTGTTCGCGAGTAAAAACAAGTTGTGGATGTCTTCGATCGCTGAAGACACGGTTAGATACACCGGGCACCTCGTTATGATATTCAGATTGGTGTCCTCGAGAATGTCGGGCAAACCTTCCTTCAAACGGAAGATGATCTTGGTAAAATTTCTAGCGTAAGTGAGTAAAACGTCGATCAGGGATTGATGTTCGCCTTCCCCGCTCTTGCCGTTTGGTTGAAAAATCTTCCTCTGCCCTTCAGAGAGGGAGGAATTATAGAAAACGATGAGGGAGCAACCTTCAAAATAGGCCTTCTCGAGTTCCCGAAGGAAGGAACCGAATAGTCTCATCTGCTGTTGATGAAGGATTGCTTCTGACGAAGGAGGGGGATTTAAGAGCCCCCCTAAAAAGAGGAGTCCCATAAGCCACCTGGAAAGAAGAGAAATGCTTTAAAAAGCTTGAGGCTTCATAAGAGCAATAAATACAGTATATTATATATATAATGTATATATGTATACATGTATATATATACATGTATATATATATATATATATATATATATATATATATATATATATATATATATATCACATATAGGAGTCAGTATTGAGTGGCGTATACAAAAAGACTTTAAATTATTTAAGTAGTTTTAGTTCACTATCATTATATTTCTGGACAGAATTTTTCCTAAGCTACTATTGCTGCAATAACACCAGTAATAATAATAATAATAATAATAATAATAATAATAATAATAATAATAATAATAATAATATAGCCGTTTCCACGGCATTTGATTTACACAGAGTCTTCTCTATTCCTCTTATTAACTTTTTTTCATCAGCATGTAGCTGGTATATCAGGTTTCCTAAGGACATATAAAGATTTCTGTTGTCTTAGGCCTATTTCCTCATAGTTTATTATAAAAACGTGAAAACAGCCAGCTGCTTCTTAAAAATAAGCCGGCGCCCCTAGAAGCGTCTTTGAAGAGAAGTGTCATCTACAACTTCACATGCCCGGTGGAAGGATGCCACATACCAGTACCATACTCTGTAAGAGTCTCTCCTGCCACCTTCAAGAAGGGGCCTTCTTTAACCATCATAGAGAAAGTCACAACAGAAGGCCAGGAAGAGCTGAGCTTATGAAGAACATAGAGATTATAGACCAAACACCGGACCGACGACGTCTACGGTTTCTCGAGGCACTCCATTTATTAGAAAAAAAAAAAAAAGCCAAGTATCAGCAAGGTGAAAGAAACAATTTCTCCCCACCGTCATAAGGAGAAATAAAAGAAATCAACTGACACCAAGCACCGTCACGAGAGAGAGAGAGAGAGAGAGAGAGAGAGAGAGAGAGAGAGAGAGAGAGAGAGAGAGAGAGGCACCAGATGCCGAGCCATCACCCACCTCCAGCCAGCAAAACAAGTTAGGCCTACAGTATTTCCAAACCTTGTCGTTTTGGGCATAGCAAGGGTGGGGAGTACTCTGCCAAATCAGATATTCTCAATAAATTTATTTGTTATTTAAATGCACTACAGACCTAATAAAAATACTAAAATAATCATTGCTAGATTTTATTTTTATCATATGAAAACCCTTCGTAGTATTTTACACCGGGTAACGATGTTAACAGCTTATTCTTTCTTAAACGAGGGAAAGATTTTAAGCTACGTTGCCAGTTCTCTTAAAGGATTCACGTCCAAGCTAAGCCGCCCTTGTGGCATGTAGAGGCCGAATTCAGATCAAAGAAAATAACGAGTAAGGGAATAAAAAAATCTCTGTTAATTAAAACAGTACAGGGTTTTATAGGGTATTTTAAACCACAACACAGGTAGTGTATGAACCGTGAATACTTTTATTTGCATAAAAGGAAAAAAAAATTATATACCTTAGGGTAGGGAGAAAATTATTTGTCATATACCTAAGTGCAGAATTTCTCCAAGTATGTATATGTATATACAGTAAATATATACAGTCTAGGTGTGTGTTCATTTAGAGAGAGAGAGAGAGCATTCTCGACACTCTCATGGTCAATGTAGAAGGAAGTAGCGATTATCCAATGAAAGATCAATGAAAGAATTTAAATTTGCTCGGAAACAACAAATCTCTGGACTGCTCGACGTGAGGAAGAGAAGAAGAAGAAGAAAAAAAAAAGCATTCGCTGGAGCCGCATTCGCGTATTATACTTTTTACTTTCTATTTTCTTCAATATTTGCAAATGAATTGAAAATGTCTTGTTACAAGTTGCGATGATATTTTGCACTCTTTCTGTTGCTCTTTATATGTCCTAAGGAAACCTGATATACCAGCTATTATACATGCTGATGAAAAAAAAAAATGACTACAAGAAGATTAGAAGAGACTGTGTGAATTAAATGCCGTGGAAACAGCTATAATTTTCATGCTACTGCCCTCAGAGAAGGTATCCTCTCCAATAATAATAATAATAATAATAATAATAATAATAATAATAATGATGATTCATCTTACTAATAGCACTGCCTGTGGTTTTATATCGATAGAAAAGCAGAATAAATGTCCTAGGATTTCTGAAACGCGTCAGACAATATCGGAATATATTTTAGTCAGTTTTATTCTAATGAGTTCTTATGTCACGAGAGAGAGAGAGAGAGAGAGAGAGAGAGAGAGAGAGAGAGAGAGAGAGAGAGAGTATATATATATATATATATATATATATATATATATATATATATATATATATATATATATATATATATGTATATATTGCATAATTCAAGTCGGATGAGCAGTAATATAAAGTTTTCTGGATGAAAAGAAAAAATAAAATAACTGAACGTGAAAAGGGTTCACATCACCGGAAGAAAAGAGAAACCCATTAGTTCTCAGGGATTATAGCCTACCCGTTCGTTAAACAGTTGAGGGACTCAACTCCTCTGGCGATATTTTGTTTCCTGTTCAGGTAGACCATACAAGAGGCTTCTTGAGCGACCGGTTTCTTATCTATTGTCGACTTTTCTTACTTCACAAGTAAGTTTTAATTGTTTACAATGAGCAAATAACTAGCTGTGAAATGTCTGACGTAAGGGTTACTACCTAGTTAATTTGGTCGACTAAAATTTTAGCGAAAATAGAATACAAACATTAATTCCGTCTACAGCAGTGACATATTTCTTGCACCAGGTGCTCTTTCATCTTAGAAAGCTTATGTGGCTGCAGTTAGTTATTTTTTATACTGCTCAAAATGCACAAATGTTCATGTAGGCTAGATTGAAAGGCAGTTGGCTAGCAAAGCAGGCAAAACACTTGTTTAACGAGAAATGCAATATTTTAATTAATACGTGAGTTCGTTTTGTATATACTCAGGGAACGCTATTATATGTTTATGCGTTACTTTCATTTTAGTTGTCTTCTTTTTTCCTAGTTATTGGAATATATGTATCGTTTCAGTGACGCTTATAAGCTTATTCTATGAAAAAGCGCGCACTTAACGAATAATAATTTCCCGTAACTCACTTCATCTCCAGCGCAGTCTACCAACAGCAGCGCCAAGCTTGTGCCACTCGAAGAGTTGGAATGACAATAAGCGCAGTCTTGTCATGGTTTAGCGCAGGCGGTATAAGTCTAAAGATTCCCGCATTGTAAAATTAACCTGTGTAACTAACTACTATACTATGTTTTCCTGCATTCAATTTCACTATATAGGAGAATATATCTTGCCACTTTTATTTTAGAGAAAAAATGAACTTAATAAACGGGGTACAGGATTTATTACGTTTATTTTCATATGTATAGCCTACTTGGCTACTTCGAAAAAGTATCTTGATATCTGTTTTTTGTCCACAGACATAAGTCAGTGCACGAAGAACTAATCAGGTTCTTACACTGGTTACTTAGTTATTCATATCCAATTAGCTCTCCACCTTAAGACGTTACGGCACTTTTTTCGTTTCGGATATAAAAAGAGAACTTTTTCACGTAGCTGCGATTGATTGAAGTCGAACGGAATGGAACATAGAATTTATGCCAAAGGCCAATGACTGGGGCCCAAGGGGTCGTTCAGCGCTGAAAGGGAAATGGAGAGTGGAAAGGCTTGAAAGGTGTAACAGGAGGAAAACCTCGCAGTTGCGCCATGAAACTTGTTTTAGGAGAAGGTGGATAGCAAGATGGAGAAGAGAGTATGAATATAGGTACAGTAAAAGGAATGAAAGGGGTTGCAGCTGGGGCCCGAAGTGACGCTGCAAAGAACCTCAAGTAATGCATTTGAACCCGAAGAGAGTGTCTTCTTCGGGATAACAAGATATTAATTGTCTTCTTCGAAAATTCTCCCAAAACATATGGTGAATTTTTTTTTTTCATGGCAGATTCAGTCGATTTTGACATTACCTCATTAAAGTCAAAGTAAAAATTCTTTATTCCATTAAAAATGGTTATTACATACATTTCAATTACTCATTCTTGGGTAACATAGGTCCACTCATAGTTTTATAAAAAGTTTCTACATAGTAAGCGATATTCATTATCACAGTACTTATATCTAGTACACAGGGGGTATATTACAATACAATATCTCTAATATCGGTAAAAACAGAAATAGGCCTACATTCAATTTCCGACTCTACGCAATAAAAATGTGGTAAAATCAGCAACGTATAATGATCCTTAAAAACAATCAAATTTATACTCATCAGGGTGAAACTTTCAAGTCAATAAAATAATAAATTAGCAAACTGTAATATAAGGAACAAGTAAACAGAGTTTACGACCAGAGATAAAATTTCACAACTTGTGTTCGTTTTTTGAAGAGGATATTTCTAAAAGTCTCCGAAAACCCGTGACAGTGATGAGAACGAAACCGTTAAAGGATGAAGAGTTGCACATTTTTGGAGTAAATAAATGTGCAATCAGGTGAGATTTAAAAGAACATATGGTTTCGCGCCTCATTATATCTGCAGGCAGACGATTCCAGAATATGGGGACAATTATATTTAGACGCCTCGTTCCCGTGTCGGTGAAAGTTCTCGGAACAGATAAGTGATCCAGACGCCTCGTGTTGATGTTCTCAGCACGATTCTGGCCTACCGTTGGCAGGGAAAATAGCCATTCTGGCAGAAAGTTCATTACTGATTTTGTAAGTTAAAAGGCACATATCGTAAAAGTACAATCTGCTCCAACCGTAGCCAGTTCAATTGCCAAATATTGGAATAAAATGGACAAGCTTTCGGGCACCTCCAACGGCGACCTTTGCGGCGAAATTTTGTATTTTCTTGACCCTTTCCAACTGGGTTTTATTGGTCGAACCCAAGACCGGCAAGCAGTAGCTTCCGTCCTTTATTTCACTTCATCCAAAAAGTTCCTGTGATAATTTAGGGTTTATCATCTAGCATACATAATAAATAAAAATACGTGATTCCACCTTTGTATTTTATCTTAATCTGGATATAAAATCATATACAAGAAATAATAGTTATACACTCATTCACATATTTAGTTTTAGTCTTTTTTCTGGCGTCACCCTATTTGTTTCACCTTTGGAGAGATTCAATAATAACAGTCTTTTCTTCTCCCTTTTGTAATTATTTTCAACACATTTGGGTCTTGTCTATTCAGTTTAAATCCTTTAGTATGTTGTCTCTAAATCTCATTACATCTTTAATTTCGGTGTCAATCAAAGGGGCAGGAGAGCTTTCATTACTTTCGTAATAAGAGGAGCACAGACATCCAAACAATTCAAAAAAAGTAACTTCTCATTACTTTCGTAATAAAAGGAGCGCAGACATTCAAACAATTCACAAAAGTAATGGTAAAAGTACGAACCTGATAGTGTGCGTCATCAGTAAATAAAATTGTATTTAAGGAACAGCAGTCGTTTAAGAGTTCACCGAGGTAATTCTGGGAATAATTCAGACAACGAAATGTCTTAACACTTGGAGGGCGTTTCTCTTTTCTGATATTAATATATGCTGTTAAAAGTTCATGGTCACCAACTGAACAAGGCAAGACAGCAGAATGTTACGAAACTAGGTCAGGGGCGTCATTTAGGGGGGCAACTGTCCCCTCAAGACTCAAGATGCCCCCCAAGCCTCAACTTGGCCGCCCCCCACCCTCACCCCACCAAGCCCAAAGAAGTAACAGCAGCTGGTTTTCCATTATTCCTACCGAAATTCAAATGTGTCATCACATTAAGTTATATCTTTCTATCTATTTTATGTGCTTCAAAAAGCACATAAAATAGCTCAAAATCAAAAACCCCAAGGTGATTAGGCTCGCTTCCCTCGTCAAACCGCCTTTGCCTCCCCCCATCAAAAATCTGAAACGACGCCCCTGAACTAGGCCTATTTGTAATAATAAGATCCAAGAGAGTTGAGGAGGTAGTTGTAATACCGGTTGGTTCTGTTGCCAATTGGCTCAAGTGGAGGGTTTTAATAATGTTTCCCATTCTATTATTTGGGGAGAGAGGGTAGCCTAGGATTAGGAGAGGTTTGCTTCTCAAACACATGGAACCAAACTCGTCGGAAAGATAATCATACTGCAGCTCTCGTCGAGGGCATGGGGATGACGGTATACAGTACACAGTCTATGAAAAAGGAAGGAAATTTTTTATATTGAATTGTCATCCGAAGGTCTTCGATATGCCGTGGTCTCACAAGTTCAGATGTCAGTAGCTTTACCCTCAAATGGTGTCTAACATACATACGCACTCACCCACCTTTTCCCCAGTCACTACGGTAGATAGAGAGCTCTGGGATTTCAATGAAGCTGCTATGTATTTCAGGCAAAAGCTATCATTCGCTTATACACATCATATGAACATTCCTATCATTTATTAAAATTTCGACATCATCAAAATTACCTAGGAGGGATTGTGCATTTATATGTTCAACGGTGAGTCGAGCTGTTGGAGGGAGTATCTTGATAAGGAGGAAGTAATTGCCATTCTGTATTTTGACATAATCTTGTTTTGTGTCCATACTCCCTCCACGTAGCACATGACCTATAGTCTGTTCAACATTCTAAGATTTGCCAAGGTGGGGCCTAGAAAAGAATACAGCGTTGCCAGATCTATTTATCCTTTCAAATCTCACCCTCGAGGTTAATCCCTTGTTTATGGCTCTACCTGAGATCTGCCATTAACTGTAGCCTACTTCGTTTTCTAAAGCAACGAGTAAAATTTTGGTTGTTCTTAACGATTTTCCTTTCTTTGTGTGCTTTTTGGAAATAACAATCATAGTTCTTATAATAATACCATAATGTGTTTAATGCATTAGCACTCTTAAAATTTCTGTGGGTGATTCGGCAGGCATGGCTTTTCAAGCCAATTGATTATTGTCCATATTCCATATTAGCACTTATTTATGGTTGCACGTGACTGTATTTTTTCAGTGCCTCTGCAGGTTAAATAAGCTACTTATCATTTAGGAGAGAAAAACAAATTACCATTAACTATAGGGACCCCTTGTTGTTTCTTTAATACGAAATATTTCAAAATGTTGTAAACAGTTTACTCGACCTGGGAGTCAAGATGTTGGCTGTGGGGAGATTTGATCCGCTTTGGCTATCCCTTGGGCTATCAATACTGTCCAGTGACTGGCTGCTGAGCACCATTGTTTCACACCGAGCTGGCCATTGAAACGCCCTCGCAGACCCACGTGTCAGGGAAACTGAGGTTTGGTAGCGGCGGCCAAAAATTATGCCATGTCTCCGTTTTTATGAAGATAAATTAGGCTTGTACTGCAAATATGTGAAGCCAAATATGTTTCGAAATGTTATCTTTAAATGAATAAAATTTCTTTTTTAAATTTCGCTTAAACAAGCTCTAACAAGGCAAAACTTTTATTCATAACGAGACGTTTGACACCGCTGTATTATTTCCTTGGCCCCACGCTAGCGATCTTAGAATGTTGAAGACTTTTTTTTTTTTTATAGGGTTGCCACATCGAGCTCAGAAAAATACAGAACATACTTGTATAAGGAGGAAAAGTTATGGCTAGCAGAGCGAGCCCCTTTCAGCTGGGGTATTCTGAGGCTGTGCAGCTAACATGAGGGTGAGGTAGACATGTTTCATGATGAGGTATGAGAGGGCTGGAAGATCACTTCTCCAGTTGTTAGTTATCAGTGAAGTGACAAGTCTATAGAAATTCAAAACTAAATGACATGATGTGACAGACAATGAAATATAATGTATATATATATATATATATATATATATATATATATATATATATATATATATATATATAATATATATATATATATCAAGTTTGTTTTATTCCTTCAGAACTATGCAAAATAAAACGCAGGATTTATTTCCACTGCTAAACTGCAATAGCCATTGAAAAGTAACATCATACAAATTTTCAGTGAATCAGGGAAATAGACTATGAACATCGGTCATTCCCAGCCGGGGTGGGGGTTAGTTGGGGTAGGGGGGGTGCGAGACAGACCTCTCGTCGTTCACTCTCTCATGAGTCATGTTATATCGCGTACTTTACACGTACCCAAGGCAACCATTGACAAAGGCATAATTTTGCAGTCTGGCAAGACTGAGAAAAATACGCTCATGTAATGTCAAAACAATGATGTTCAGACAGCCAAATTACATAAAAATTGGCGTTCTGTATTGGTTCAATACAGAACGCAACATCTCTCTCCAATACAGAACGAATCTGTATTTTACAGAAAGGGTGGCAACGCTAATAACTCGCATCTAATCCTACGATTAAAATGGCATTGAAAAAGAACATAACCGAATTCACCGCAGTTATAACAAGGGCGACGACGTGATGGAGTCTCTGCTTCACCCCGCCGAGTTTGCTCGTATTTACGACTGGTAAAATGAGTAGCCGAGTCTCCTCGCCATCCCGCATTTGAGGAGCAGTGACGGCCATGAAGATCACCCTCGACAGAAAATTGACCGTTTCTTCCTCCACTACCATCTCGGTGTGCTGTTGGTAGCTCAAGTCCATGTTTCTGAATCTCGGCGCTCTACTTCCTTCCGTATGTTTGGCAGTTTCTGATGTTGTTAGCAACACCTTGCGAGCCTGCAGAGAATGGGACAATTGCTTCTTGGTGCATAATAGCGTCCCAGTTGTCATGTCATTTGAAGAAAATTTCCTTTACTCTCACTATTAACATGTAGACATTTGATTAATTTTTTTTTTTTTTTTGCACTCCAAGCTGCAAGTTGATCATTGAAGTGGTTTGTAATTTCGTCAAGCTCTTGGACTCTGAGGACCGGTGCGAGTTCACATATGTGAATGTGAATGTCCTCGTTTATCTACTTCGGACTCACAATGAGAAACTATGGCGTCGTAATAATTCGAGCCAATTGTCTGCACTTTTTTTTCTGATAAAATACTTTTTTTCCCCCCCTAATAAGTGAAGTGTGGCAGAAGCATAGCTGTATTTTTCTGTTGATGACAAAACTGGTGGAACTAGTTTTTCATATATTAGCAATCCGTTCTGTGGATTTAATACTTATTTAATTATTTAGTCTCTGTATTACGCCCTAAGTATTACGCCAAGTTAAGTACTGCTTGTTATAATGCTTCGTAGGAAGATATTTAGATACCTGTGTATTATTATGCAAAAAAATAAATAAATACGTTACCAAAACAATTACCAAACCAGAGTAACACTCTTAACAATGTTGCTATGACTGCATCAAATACACCTGTTCCTCTTAATGATCTATTATTATATCTTCAAGCCCATCACATTCAGTAACGGCAGGCTTTGTAGTTATAAATCTTATAACAACAAAATTGCAGAATGTGGGCCCTTATGTCTTAAGGCTTACTGTATGTTGCTTATGAAGATAGGGGATATACCTTTTGGACAGATAACACAACGAGTTGACACACTTTTTTTATAAATAATCCGGGAAAAGATAAGTCCTAATGCTGGAGCACGTGGTTTGTTTAAATTTTATTGAATCAAACTTATGTTAACTGGTAGTGATGATGGATGATTGTTCTTAAGAACGTCTTCATGGGTATTCGCCACTTTCCATTAAATTTTGTTTTGGGGAGGATTTGAATACTCCACTGACTAAAGACAGATCAGTTACTTGTTTGTGACGCTAAGGGGTTGGGCTGTAACCTCAGTAGTCCAAAGGTAAAATTTTATATTTTTGCAAAGAACTGAGAAGTTAGTGAGGAAATGTTAAAATGATAAGTGTATATGTTGTAGGATTAAGTAACTGACTTATTTATTGAAGGAAAGGGCATCTTACCGCTCAAAGGTTCCCATGTGGGACACATTTCCCACCTGATGTGTACCAGACCAATGCTTCTTATTAGCAACTAAAGCATGTTCAGTTAAGATTTCATGAAGAGAAATAGACAGAAAAGTGGCCTTGCATGGTTTTCAATACTCCACCTATTCAGTTAGTATATTGTGCCTTTTTCTAAATGGAAATTCTTGGACCTGCAGTATATTAACTGACAATTATTCTGGTCTCAGTTCGTTGAAATTTGTATTTTTTAACCATTTTATTCTGAACGGCAACGGTACATCAGTAACAATTGCTACGGTTTTCCTATTCCGTGTATACAGAATGACTGGGTATCAGTTTCATTCAAACAGGATGGGATTTTTACAGAGTATTGCGTTCCTGACAAACATCTGTATTAGCCTCCTCCTCCTTTTAATTCAGAAATGCAGAAAAAAAAGAGTCCAAAAATTTTATATGTCCAAATTTATTAGACTTTCAAGTTTTACAGTGCAAGGGAACAAACTCTTACTTTCATTAAGGTAAAGTAAACTATTACTTTGATTATATAAACCACAACGGAAAATGAACTAACGATTTGATGTTTCACAACTGAACAAAATCAGTCACAATATGCACGAAAAAATCACTTTAGTTGAACAGAGGTATTTCAAAAATTGAAAAGATAAATGTCCCTTAAGGTTATAATAAGGGTAATTTATATGATCCGTGACAACTGACACGAACTATTGGGTAGTAATCATTAGTGTGTACACATACCTCATCATGGCAGTTGATATACATACACTATTAAAAGTAAAACAGGACTTTGGAAAACTTAAATATTTGTAAAATTCAAACCTTTCCACAAAGGTGGTTGGTATTTTGTTCGTAATAACCTTGGTCAGATATATGATGAATGAATAACATTTTTCCCACAAAGGTGGTTGGTATTTTGTTGGTAATAACCTTGGTCAGGTATATGATGAATGAATAACAAAAACATTTTTTTCAAAGTCTATAGAAAGTAATAGCTTCCATAACCCAACCTACCCTTGCACGCATCAGATGCTTTCAAAGCTACTCAACGACCTCCAGTTGCATGATACATTCCTCGGCCACGTGATGGTACGGGGATTACTTCGTAGGAAACATTATCAAGATATATGTTCCCATGATGGATCATTATATCGCGGTCGGTCTCCTCGACTTCTTCCACTCTATTCTTTGGAAGGAAGAGCTTGAAGGCGAAATCTACTTTCCCCACCTTCAAGAGATTCCTCCAAACTCCAGTATGAGAGTCGTAATTGTTCCTCGCCAGCTGCGTCTTGGAGAAGTTCTCTGGATCCATCAACGTGCCGTAGACACCTGAGAATAAATCGCTATAAATTAGAACACTTCTCGAGTTCGATTAATACGCCACCGGATCTGGAAAATAAAGACTCGTTTTCATGCATAAAAGGGATGGATGGTTTGCAGAACGACGGGGCAACCTCCGAACGGCAACTGTATCCGATGATTCGTTACTTGGGGGGGTTGGGTTCTCTACGTCTGCTGAACTTGCCCCGTCGTTCTACAATCGCTTCCTTCAAAGTGAAACATTCAAATATATACTTTTAAAATATAATAAAGGATGCTGGCATTTCGTTCAGCTAGCGAGTCACACATGTGCTTTATTTATATTTGAAATATCGTTTTCGTTAAATATCCGACCACTGACATGTCACTACACAACATCGGCATTTAAAGGACACCTTCCAACCATATGGCATCATTGAATGTTATTACGTTATTCTGCAACTTTTGAGGAACTAAAAATAAAAAAAAAATAAAAAATCACGATACTGACCCGAATACCACACAGACATTCAACAAGTATTAATACGCCATGAGCATTAATTTTACTGTTCCTGCCGTTGAAAGAGAGAGAGAGAGAGAGAGAGAGAGAGAGAGAGAGAGAGAGAGAGAGAGAGAGAGAGAGAGAGAGAGAGAGAGATACAGCAGGTGTTAGTACGTCATGAGCATTAATTTTGCTGTTCCTGCCGAGAGAGAGAGAGAGAGAGAGAGAGAGAGAGAGAGAGAGAGAGGAGAGAGAGAGAGAGAAATAAACGTAGTGCAGTACAAGGTTCCAAGGGTGCAACTGGGTTTTAGAAACCTCCCCCCCCCCTACGTCAAACAATTGAAGAAGGAAAACGGTAATGGTACTAAGGGAAGAAGGGAAACGGGAATGGTAGTTAAGGAAAAGGCTAAAATATAGGAGCACCTGGCTAGGATCTCAGGAATAGTGCAAACACTCGTTAGTGACGCCTGCAGTCCCGCAATAGTATCACGTATCTGCTTACCATTTCCAAATACAGCATCATCTCTGTGTCCACGACGCCTGCTTGGTCGGATGACACCGGAATCCAGAATAGCATCTTTCCCTTCTTTCGAAGTGTAGTGGTAAAACACAACTTGATTCCCCCGACTCATGTCTGAGTGTCCGCTTCGTGTGTCCTCTGTAAAAATGAATAAAATTTTATGGTCACTTGGTGTTGGTTTAGAATGGATTTCATCATTGTATTTGAACCATTTTCATTCAGAGATCCGACAATAGCCTACGAAAAAATAAATCATATTCAATACTGACTGACCTGTGAATGTGGAATTTTTTTCAAAGAAATACTGTTACTATTTATTCAGATAACACACTAACATAGGCGTAGAGCCGTAGCGTGGCATCCAGTGTTCCCAGATCTATTTTGCTAAATTACGCTAGACCCAGCAAAATTATGATATCGGGATGCTGAAACTGTGCTAACTTTCAGAGATGGTTTATTTTCACAAACCCACTGTAAACATAACAGTTAACAACCGTAACATGAAACGGATAAATAAAGGCGGCCAACCTTTTTTTGGGCCTGTAGAAATGAAACAGATTTTCAAAGTCAAAAATCATCAAACAGCTTTTATTATATGCAATTCTTCATTTGGAGTCATTGTTAATGAGGAAACGACTTTTAAAGTCAAAATTTCATCAAAACAACTTATATTAAACGCAATTCTTCATTTGGAGTCATTATTAATGAGCTAAAAGAGCGTTCTGCGGGTGGACAAACTAGCCAAAAAGGGATAAAATTATTATATAAACATGATTAGGAATTTCCTAGACGTCTTTGTTCGCTGATTTCATATGTCGTGATGGCTCAAAGTTTATATATTCATGAGCTACTTACCATCATCCGAGTCCCAGAAGGAGGAGGAGGAGGAAATATATTCATGATACCAATCCTTCTTACTTCCTTTCTTCGACATTATCAGCTCTGTCTTGTCTAAGGATTCAAAATTTCACACTAACGGAGGCTGCACTGTACCAGCCACACCCTGCGGTCTGTGAAAACTACTACTAGATACTACGAGGAGGGAAGGCTGCGGTCTATCAGCAACTGCGCTGCCTGGAGTTGGACTGAGCGGAATGCGATTATGCGGACGGGACGGGACGGGATATTTTCAGGTTCAGAACGGTTTCATTTCGTAGTGGACCGTGTCTAAACTTCTCAGCAACCGTCGTTATTGTACAAAATTTTAATTTCTTAAAATATACTGTTTATTTTTACTACTGATTAAACATTTCCATAGTATTTCTCTCAATTTTCTTAAATTATGCCATTCCCAGGAACTAGCATAAACAATTGGCTCCTATAAGCGACCAGCGTAAAATCTGGAGTACAGCAACAATTTCTTAGCGAATTTCTGGCGTATTCATAAGAATATAATTTCTATTTCTAATATTCTAAATATATCCTATAGTTTTTTTTCGGTTTTATACGTCGATTCCTACTGATGTTAGGATTTAAGCAGGAATTCCTTTAGCATTGCATTTCTTGTTAATAATAGAGATCACTAATAATCACTCATAACCTTTAGGAATCAAGTGCCTGTATCTTAATTTATTCCTGTATGATTCTTTGTTGCCGATGCAGTATTCATGTATGGTCTCTGTCCAGACTGAAATCCATGGAGACAGTGGAGAATGAGACATGACAATTCATGTATCAACGCAGACATGAATCTTGTTCTATATAAAAAAAAAAAAAAAAAGAAAACGTCTCGTTCAATTCCTGTCATAGTTTGGCATTCATACTTTTTCTTGCCATGTTGAGACTTGGATGGAGAAGGGGAGGGGACTTGCGCTGGGTAGGACCTGAGCTACGATGGTGCAATCGACGGAGTAAAAAGAAAAAAAAGGACGTTGTAAAGATCCGCAACGCCAGAGTACCCATGTAAAGATTGGCTATCCTCAGAATGAACTTAACATCAGCCAACACCCCACCCCCCCCCCTCCACACGGCGAAGGGACATTCCATTTGGCCGACAACAAACAGATGCACCGCCAGTATCAGAATGAGCTTGTTAACATCAGCCACCCGAAATATTAGCTTGTTAAGATAAACAACCCTCAGGTACTCTGGGGTTGCTGTTCTTTACGTTCGAAAAAACGGTAATTCTAAGTTAGAAGGCCGTCGCGGAGATATTACTTAGTTATACCTAAAACCGAGTGACTATAGAACTATGCTGAGTTTGGTCTATGGTTTCATCATCCATAGGCCTAGACCTATGGCCTATATATATAACTCACTCTCTCTCTCTCTCTCTCGGTAAACGATATAAACAAAATTTAGGAAAGCGTGGTTGCAGGTGGAATAATTTGAAAAAAAATGACTGTCAGGTGATTCCAGCTAGGTCTTCTTGTCTTCTTTTATGTAAATGTCCTTCAAATGAAAATATAACAGGAGTGAGAGCAGGCAGATAAGCTAGCGCAATTTCGGGAGGTCCTGGTAGAGACATGGCTTACAAGTAGTCAATCGAGTTGGCAACACTGGCAGTATTAGTTCGAACAAGGCTTGGAGGAACTATGTCTGATACAATAACGAGGGTTTCTTTATTGTTTGTCCCTCTCTCCCACTGTCAGTGGGAGGGTAGAACTCCTGCTTCTATTAGAATATTAATTAGAAAAATAGAAAGGCTGACCAGTCACCGTCCAGCGTATGATGGTACATTTTAAAACTATACATGTAACTGACATGGCGGACTGATTAGATAAAGAGCCATCCAAGAGGGGCTCGTCACTTCTCGTTGAATGGCATATATCATGCAATTGGAGGATAGCAGCAGCATATTACTGATGAATGCTCATGCTACAACGCGCTCACATCAAAGTATGACGTCTTAAAATTAATATGTCTTAAAATTAATATGTCGTTGGAGGCGTAGCCTACTACAGTCATTAGCCTATGCGCAATTCTTGAATTGGCCTCCCTAAAGTAAATCGGCTGCTCATCAAGGGTTAATAAGTACTAACATTTGGAAAACAGAATATAGGTCGTACCATGCTCCATAGAAGAGAGAAATAATGCAAAAAGACCAGAAAGGCCTCTACGACTGCCACGCCTCGTGTCTTTTCCTATGACTCCGACAAATCGCCTACGCAATATTAATGCGAGTTCCTCAAGGATAACCTACAGTAATTAAGAAACCTCATACTCTTACCCGAATATATCGCTTCCAACACGAGATGCCGATAGGACAGGAATATTCCTAGAGGGTCGGTGTATTAATGGGGCGTGATGTACGTCTGTACTGACGGCCGGGCCAACGCTGTCTGGCTGCCAGATTTCCACACTAGGGACTCCACCACGCACGGTCTCAAACAGTTGCCAGTTATGCTTTTATATTGGCTTTATCAATGTAGTGGTTGGAAGTCTGAAGGAAAGCTAACCAAGTTATAAAAAAAAAAAAAAATAGGTTCTTTATCTTGATCTTAAGGTGATACATGGGATAGTAGCGGGCAAAGCAATATTGTATTACCGCATGATATCCACTGAACGTGGCCAAAACCGCAGAGATAAGGAGAGCTTGCGCTTTTGGTTTTTTACTTATTAATCTGGAATGATTGAAGGGGGGGGGAATGGGGATGGTAATTTATTTCAAATTGGAATGAAATTAATCACCAGAAACCAATGAAGGTAGTATCAAGGTGGAAGAAGAGTAAGGTGATTTCGTGAGAGAACGAGTTTTGTGAATTTGCGTTTTCCCGCGCAGTTGGAACCCAGCTGAGCAAGTGGCTGCGTGGCAAGAGGTTCATTGACTCATACTGTTTTGGAGGGAATTCGCCGATCTTTTAACTTAACATTTCAATCAGTTGATAAGAGACAACAAAGATGGTGGTATGTGTTGTGTTTGGTTGCAAAAATCATGATCGCCATCGCCAAGAAAAAGGCATTTCATGTTACAGATTTCCAAAGGATCCATCTCTTTGCAAAACTTGCGTTAATCTGCGCAAAAGGAAAGATGATTTCAACGTGAAGAATGCAAGAATATGCTCCATTCATTTTGTCCCTGGTGATTTTGGAGAAAGCCTTGGACATATACTTTTAGATTCTTTCTTTCTTTCTTTTTCTTTTAACGTGCTTTTATTCCCATTTTTGTATGGGGTAAGCACGATATTATCCTAAAAATGCACTCAAACTGAAAGATACTGCTGTGCCTACTCAACACATGTATACTAACGATATAACGCCAGGTAAATATTGTTTATTTCCTAGATCAATAGAAGAGTATTTTAGTTGGCTTAGCCTATTTTGGAATTGAAATTATGTAAGGCAGAGAGAAACAGAGAGACACCCAATTCAATATTTCTCAAATGAAAATGGTTTGGTTTATTATCAGCTGACTTTGAATAAAAAAATTTTGATTAATCTATTTATAAGGCATGTTTTATAAAGCTTACAATTCAGATCTTTGTATGCCTCTTTTTGTATAATTATTTTTTTATAAGCCTATATCTATGCAACACTTGCTTGATGATTTTTTTTTTTTGATGATTGATATAATTTTCATGAAAGTGGTTTTGCTTAAGCCCATTATCAACTCTCTCAAATTGCTCATATTGTTTAACTCTTTTTTTGCTATTAGGCCCATCGCTATAAAAAAAAAAATACCTAGACTTGCAGCATATAGGCGCATAGGTCTAGCCTAGATTTTTTTTATGGGACAAGGAAAATATATGACGTGATTCTCTCTCTCTCTCTCTCTCTCTCTCTCTCTCTCTCTCTCTCTGTATTTTTGTCAGTTCGTGGGTTAATAGTACATTACGTTAATAGTACATTACTTAAGCTAGATTCCTCCTCCTGAAGAGCTCGCTTAAAAGTCCTCCCTGAACTTGGCTGCTAAAGAAAGCTTTTTTTTTTTTTTGTAGACAATTATAGGAGTCCTTTTAGGGGCGGCCCTTCAGACAGATATATCTAGCTAAAGTGAATTAACTATAGTAAGTAGGCCTAATATTATGGGCAAAACCCTTCATGATTTTCAGTAGGCTTATATAAAATTATATATCAATATAGGCCTAGGTCTTCATTAGGTTAAGTAAAACTCACGACAGAATTCTCTCTCTCTCTCTCTCTCTCTCTCTCTCTCTCTCTCTCTCTTCTTACTCAAGTAATATATTATTTTATCCTGGTCGTATTTCATTTACAGTAGGCTATATGACAATATATTTTCTTCTGTAATGGGAAATATAATTTTATCATGTTACATAACTAGTTAATAATGAACTAATTGAACTATAAAACAATGCGATAGTGCCCTATGGCTAGGAATGCATTTTGCAGTAATATTTGACCGTGAGCAGTTTTGGGTCCCGTTTGACGTCACTGACTCGTCTCGAGCTGCGCGTGATTCCACCTATTCTTCTTCCACCTTGGGTAGTGTGTACTGACCTAAATAACGGGAAAAATTCATATTATGAAGTAAGCACCGAATGATCAAAAACTTTTCAGTGGGGTAGTACAGCTAGCCAAATACTGAGACGGTAGTCATTGGGCGGGCTAATATTAATAATAAAAAAAAAAAACTTACATTTGTCGTAAACGTGGCAAGGTTTCTGAAGGCCTTTGCCACATGTACTGTACAGTCAAGAAGTCTTCTGATTTCATTTAACGACCTTGACCCAACCATACAGGACAATGGAGGGTCCCTTGAAGCACGTTTAAGCGCCCAGGCAAAGGAAATCGTCTATAAAGTTTTTTTTTTTTAAATATTTACAGCAGGATAAAAGAAACGGCAGACCATTAATTGACATTTCAAGATTGATGGATCGTGTGACTGTTGCAACATGAGTGAAAATTAAGTATATCTTAGTTTAACCAGACCACTGAGCTGATTAACAGCTCTCCTAGGGCTGGCCCGAAGGAGGAGTGAAAGAACCTATTCCGGTTGTATTTGAAATATATACAAAACTGAATATCAAATATTTACCTTGCCGTACATATAAAAATATTATAAGAATATATTCTTATTGTATATACTTAATGTACTATATGCGTAACACATTTACAAATAATACTCAAATAACAAGAGATATGTATTATTATATACTGTGAACGTTAACTCTCTCTCTCTCTCAATATATATATATATATATATATATATATATATATATATATATATATATATATATATATACATATATGTTTAAAAAATCACAGTAGACGCACGTGACTTCAGTGTATAAGCGAATCCACAGGAAAATGACAGGCAGAAGTTCAGCACCTGAACTTCTGCCGGTCGAGACTACAAAGTCTACCCCAAAGCCAAATCAAAGTCCTTCAAAAGGAGACATCGTGCTTACCCCATACAAATGGGAAAAAAGCACGTTAAAAGAAGAAGATACACACACACGCACACACACAAAAGAAATGAATAGACTGTATAGTATGAGACTCGAACGGCCAAGCATCTTGAAGTCTTAGACCAAAGTCATACTGTAGGTTAAAGGGATCAACTCGTCCAGAGCGGCAGGGCTGGCAGGAATAACTTGGAAAAAATCACCCCAAACGCCGGAATCTCGAAAGATGCCACGATCGGGATTTGGTCCTAATCATTAACCTCTCGAATGTATGAGTCAAGGCCAGGTAGAAGGATTGCCCCGGGTAGAAGGATAAACAAATGTTCTCCGAAGTGAAATTTGGCATTGGAGTTGCATTGGAGAGGTGGAGGTGGAAGTAATAGCAGGAGTGAAATAAGTCGCAATTGGAAATATCTTTCTTTTGTTTTTTTCCATTTGCTTAGCTACCATGGCTTTAATTATATATATATATATATATATATATATATATATATATATATATATATATATATATATATATATATATATATATATATATATATATAAGTTGTAATTTCGCTTTGAAACTCTAGGAGAGTGTTGCCAAATGTTAGGAGAATTTTTCTGTATGTTTAACTCATATTAAAAAATCTTACGATTTTTCGCTCTAAAAACATGGGATGGCCCCTTAAAAGATCACGATATAGTACCTAACTTAATGAACATCCCTCCAGAGTTCCAACCGCTGCATTGATAAAGTCGAATATATTGCATAACTGTCAACTGTCTGAGACCTTGGAAATCTGGCATTATCTGGCGCCATGATGGTGACGGCAAGCAGTGAGGACTGCACTTTCCACCTCGGCTGCTTGCTTGGGAACAGTCCAGATGCCACGTATCAATTCTTCCTTGAACGCGTACATTTCATGACAAGATGGAGACGAATGCTGCAACAACTGCCTGCGTTTATATTTCTGCTGTTTACTCACACGAAATTCTATTGTGTTTTTTTTAAATGCTTTGGATTAGCAGAAAGTAACCGTAGGCTATGTATGGGTATTAATAACACGATGGATTCGTGACGTTAGTCAGAGCGATACAAAAAGAGAACAAACCGGGCAGACCCAATCAAATGTTCATTCACTCTAGCTTTGGTCAACAAAATTAGGAAAATTACCAAGATATGGCAGACTGACAAAAGCTGCCGATTTCTGTTGCCGGAAGCGGTGTGCCAAGCGTAGGTGAATTTCCCCGTGTTTGTTGGTGATAAGGGGAAGGTAATGTGAATGCCATACTTGAGTTGGAAAGTGTATGGAAAGTTTCATGTGTTTTATCTAATTATCTATATATTTATTTATTTTACATTGTGCCTTATATTCTACGTGACGACAGACCCTTCAGTCATCTTTCACTATTCAAGGACGTGGCCGTTGAATTGGCAAATCCCACTGGAGACCAGCTTCCCGAATACGAAACGATTCTTGCCCTGCAGTTGTTGAGCCAAACACAGCTACTTCGCATCTCTCTCTCTCTCTCTCTCTCTCTCTCTCTCTCTCTCTCTCTCTCTCTCTCTCTCTATATATATATATATATATATATATATATATATATATATATATATATATATAGATAGATAGATAGATAGATAGACAGATAGATAGCAAAGCTAGAGAATGTGCTTTATCAGTATCTCCTATAACAATGTCGTGTTGTAAAGCAATGCAGGGAAAGCGGAATGAAGTAACAAATATTCTTCAACCTCTTCTTATTTCAATCCCTAGTCGGGGTCGCTGTTGTTAATGTGCCTCTTCACCTGTTTCAGTCTTCAATGGATTATTTCAGTATAACGCACGGATGCCTTCCTTGACTCAGTTCTCCGCATTTATCCTGGCTTGGGATCGGCACTATGGTCAAATAATTTACACATGAATATATGCAGACATAGACTCTGGACCTGGTAGTAGGTCTGAAATAAATCTGGAAGTGCTAAACCGTCTTCTTTACATATGTTCAGACTATATTGTCTACTCTATATGTCGAGAAAATAATTTCGTAGGAAACAGTAAAACCGGGTTAGTTGTGGACCACAATTTCTTAAGGAGGGAAATATATTATAAAATTTACATTTCCCCTCCTTATCCATCACTATGCCTGCTTTTATCACTAGGAAATGGCACAGTGGATGGTGACAAGCATAACATACTTTCACTACAAGTAAACTGTCCAGGCAGATCACAAATTACTTAGGGTTGACCAGTCCTCAGAGAGCCTGGACCATACAGTGAATTGCTGCACATGGCTAATGCTGAGGTGACACACACAGAAAAGGTCTTTCATTGCTCTGACATCAACAAAAAATGCTTGATAAAGGAAAGCAACGTTGCTCACGCTTTGTTCTCTGCAACTGGAATATTTTAAGTGCTTTCCCCAACGGTAAAAGAATGTCCTTGGTTTACTCTTCCGTAGGGAGGTGATAGCCCCCACAGTGCACCTGGACTTTAGGCATTACTTACGATTCTTCGCAGCGTTCCTTCAGCCCATGGCTGCAACCCCTTGCATTCCTTTTACTATACCTCCTTGCACATTCTCTTTCTTCCATCTTACTTTCCACCCTGTCTTAACAATTGCTTCATAGTGCAACTGCGAGGTTTTCCTCCTGTTACACCTTTAAAACTTTTTTATTCTCAATTTCCCGTTCAGCGATATATGACCTCATAGGTCCAATCGCTTGCTTTTGGCCTAAATTTTATATTGCATTCCTGTGTGTTAACACTTCGGGAAGTATGATTCTTTTAAATATTATGATTCTTTAAAATATAGGTCAGTATTAAACGGCTGTTAGACTGATTATGATCAACCATCGTCGGGGACGGTAGGGTTGCTACCCGTTCTCAAATACAGATACATTCACTATTGAACCAATACAGAACGCCATTTGTTCTGCAATTGGATGTCTGAACATCATTATTTTAAAATTACTTGAGCGTATTTTTCAGTCCATGTTGACAGACTGGAAAATTGTGCCTTTGTCAACGGTTGCCTTCGGTACGTGTAAAGTACACGCCATAACATGACTCATGAGCGAGTGAGCGACGAGAGGTTTGTCTCGCCCCAACGGCCCCCACCCCCGGCCCCACACCCGGCTGGGAATGACGATATCCATAGTCTATTTCCCTGACTGATTCACTGTAGATTTGTTTGATGTTACTTTTCAATGGCTATTGTAGTTTAGCAGCGGAAATAAATCCTGCATTTTATTTTGTACAGTTCTGAAGGAATAAAATAAACTTGATGCATGCACACACATATACAGTATATATATATATATATATATATATATATATATATATATATATATATATATATATATATATATTTATACATATCTTTGTCTATGTCACAGCATGTCATTTACTTTTGAATTTCTATAGACTTGTCACTTCACTGACAACCGACAACTTGAGAAGTGGTCTTCCAGTCCTCATCAAATATGAAACATGTCTTCCTCACCCTCATGTTAGCTGCGCATAATCTCAGCACACCCCAGCAGAAATGTCTCGCTCCGCTCGCCACAACTTTTCCTCCTTATGCAACTATGATCTGTATTTTTCTGAGCTCGAGGTGGCAACCCTAAACTTCCAACACAAGTTGAGTAAGGACAAATGGATGTCTCTATAAGGGTAAAATGGGTGAACAACTTCTCGTTAAGTGACCCCGTACACATCAATAGTACTGCGTATGGACATATCAATGTTGCTAAGTGACCCCGTACACATCAATAGTACTACGTATGGACACATCATTGTTGCCACGGTACCCATGTGTCACCGCTTTCCCGAATACCTGCATTTCACGATGGGATGGTGACGAAATTCCACAATTTCAGATTAAGTTAATATTACTGTTGTTTATTAATATGAAATTAGCTCATAAATAACGTCCTCAATGCTGCAATGTAAAATGGTTTGAAGGGGGTTTAGACAAGCAGAACGGAACCATATGCTATTTATAGGTAACGCAGACTTGAACATCTTACTTGACACGTGTGTTCAGGACAAGTACGGTTCGTGTCGGTAGTCACAGCAATGTAAATGGGAAATTCCAAAACCGAGAAACAGGGTTGCCAGATGTTTGAGCACAAAAATGGACAGTAGTCATTTGAAAATAGGACATTTGAGATAAAAAAAGGACAGTCATATATATATATATATATATGTGTGTGTGTGTGTGTCTATGTATGTATGTATGTGTATGTATTGTGTTAAGAGGACCAGGTGCAGGAAAACAAGCAGATTCCAGATTCAGTATTTTTAATCCAATATTTCGTGACCCTTTGTCTCATCATTAGGAACATCTGTACGAAAGCGGACTGGAGACGCCTCGCCGAGGCGATGCCAAGTCTGACAACCATTGCAATGGCTGCAAGTTGTTAACGTTCAAAGTAGTGCGTGTTTAGCAAATATGGTGACTGACGTATTGAACTGTTAATTCATAGGTAGCATTAGTTGAATGGGATGATGTATTTATATTTTTTATTAATTTTATAATCAGTGTGATTAATATTTGTGATAACATGACACTGACAAGACCTGGAAATAGAGATATAAGAGGAAGTGACAGAAAAGGACGGTTTTTGACTGTCCCTTTTTTCTTCAAAAATAAAGGACAGGCGGGTTTCAAAGAGGACAGACTGGCACGGAAACAACCAGACTCAGGGGTTTAGTTAGAATGAGCATCCGTCCATAAACATTTGCCAAAACAAATTGTGTGACGAGCCGTTCAATGAGTGTCAGAACCTCCCGGAAATGGCTCATCAAACATAGCGACCCCGACTAGGGAATAAGCTGATTATGAGAAGAAAACAAAATTGACTCATGCGTGATCTGAATTTCAACGCTTTCCAAAGATTACGAGTATATTTGAACTTAGGAGATCTCCTACACATCCATTCAGTTAACGATATTGAGCCGAACTGAACGTTTTACTATTAAATGTTAATCACAGGCCCTAACTGCGAAAATGAATATAGTAAGAGATGAAACATGAACGAAATGAAACTGTCGATACGCACATGGTATCATTTTTGTTCTGATAAACATAAACAATAACAAGATCTTCATCGGCAACTAAAAGAGTCTTAATAGCCTGGGAATTTGAAATTTTATGCATAACCAGTAAGATGCGATGTACAACATTTTTAGAGTAAAAGGAAAACATTTAAAGAAAAGGTTACTAGCTTTATTGCTAGAACGTCTGTTAGTGTGAAGATGATTAAGTAGTAGTATTTTGTTCATGTGTTATTAGGGTAACATAGCTACAGATTAGGAAATTGTCTTTTTTACTTGTTTGTAAGAAAGTTATTCAGTTTTACTGAGTGGTAGTTCACGTGCCATAAATGGCTGTTAATTTATATATATATATATATATATATATATATATATATATATATATATATATATATATATATATATATTTTTTTTTTTTTTTTCATTTCATTTTTGATTCATGGCATTGTGAATCTTGTGTTGCTTATTTCCGTCTTCATTCCAGTGGCGTGGCTGCCATTCCATCAGTAGGGGGTGGACCTAGGTGGGGTCAAGATATTTTTTGGAGGGACCAAAGGAAATTACACAAAACTAATGTACCAATTCTGTAATTACTAAAATATGCTATTCTCGAATGCTTATACCATGTGAACGAGGGAAAATAATAGTATTAGTAATTAGTAAACCTGTATTTGAAATTATAGAGCTCAATTTACAATTAATTTTCAACTCTTACTATATGCAGATGTATCAAATACTGTAATGTAAAATTTCTCACAACTTTATATTCAACACTAACCTAATTTCTATTATCAAGTTTTAATTTTCAACTATAGTATAATATCCTTGTCATGTAAATAGTGCATAGCATAAATAACACAGAAGACAGTTACGACCCTCCAAAATCTCTTCAAAATTTCAACCTATCCCATTCCCTCTTCTTCATCTCCTCTCCCTTGAAATTAGCTCAAAGCTGCAGTAGCAAGTTGCATTGCGCTTATTCAAAACTGTAACTATAGTTTCAGTCACTTCATACATTTCCGTTAAATACCTATAACTATAATTCTGCTTTTGACCACCAAACGGTTAAAGTTTAGCTGCAAAGGAACTTTAAACTCATTCTTCGAAATAGCAAGATTTCTTGGAGTCACTTTTAGTTTGCTTTGTAGTTAGTATTATCTCCCTTCCTCCTATAAATAGACAAGTGATCTCTATCTTATCTCATCAGTCTCTCAAAATAAAAATGAAGTCGCGAAGCAGCATGACTAAACCAAGGACTGTTTCACCACATTTGACCGAATCTTTCCGCGGCTTAAGCGAGGCAGGATGTTCGTGACTGAGTTGCCATGGCATAGACCGTCAAGCCACGTGACTGTAATGCTAGCAAAGCAACCCAGAAACTTTTGTTGGAACATTGAAAGCTCAAACGAATTCTCCCTCCCCTCCCCCATCCCCCCCGATTGTTCAACCCTAAAGGGCTACTGCAGGGAAGTCTCTGTCTCTCTCTCTCTCTCTCTCTTAAAATCACTTCAGTTATTAATCGAGGGAAGTGCGCCACGCCTAGTCGTTATGAATTTTCTGTAAGATTTTTTTTTTTTTTTGCATTTTTTGTTGTTAGTACGATCCGCTTCGAGACTGCGGAAGACTTTGTGTTGCTTAGTCTAGATTCAGAATGAGTCCTTCATTCGTTTTGATTTCATTCTCTTTCTCTAAAAATTTGAAAATTCTAGCTAGGGTTCATGTTTATGCATAGGCTACTCGTTACCCTAATGAACTTTCACTAATGCCTCGAAAGAATCGAATCAACTACATCCTTGACATTTGTTTTTACTCTTTCATTTAAAATGTTTCTTGTTAGGTACATGTTTGTTCGTATGCTCACACACATCGAGACGACTGGTACATGACGTCTAAATGTACAGAACGTATGCTAGAGTAACAGTACAAACGAACGCAGAAGTTGATTGGAACCAGATATCCACTCCTGACTTGTGGGAAAAAGGAAGCAGCAGTAAACCAACGATATTTATTACCGTCTGACGTCAGCATCTTTTTTTAACAAGTCTGCTTATCTACGTGGGCAGGCTCGCACCTTGGCTCTCGTCCCATGTTAACTAACCTTTTCTTAAAAATTATGCATTTTATTTATTCTTTTTTCAAATCAATAAATCAAGATCACATCTACATGCCTTGACTTTAATATTCTAGCAAAAGCTTTCTTTTTTAAAGTTGGACTCTATAATGTCTCTTTCCAGAAAATTATTGAATTGAAATATAATTTCAGCCTCTGCCCAGTTGATTGTTATCGCTAACATGAAAGAAAATTGCACCATGTATCAGTCCTCACGAAGATGTCTGAGATATACAGATGAGACCGGTCAAAATTTATAACCAGTGCTCCATTTTTCCCATTGTAAATGTGCGTATATGTAGTTTAACACTGAATTCATTACACGGGCCGGATTGAAGGGTCCCCCACAGAAAGAGGTGATTTCCATGACCCATTATACATTTTTTAACTTTTTGGGTTTTCATTTTCTTTTTACCACCTAGTGGCCGTTTGTTTTCTGTTATCTTTTCATTTTTAATCCCCTCTTTTTAATTTCTTTCCTCACTTTACCTTGTATTTTCTTTCCCTTAAAAAAATAAAAAAGAAACGTATTGGTAAAGATATATCACTTTGTTCATGTTATCTATTATTCTATTAGACCACTAGTTAGGCTACCAGAACTATTGTACTGACAATTGTTTAGAACTTTAGAATTACATAAATTGAAAGGAGTAACTGCTATTTTAATTAAGAGAGCAGAAGGACAGTAAGAAGTAGTCTCTTTAATGAAAGTTGAAAATTCGTAAAGAAATACTGTCAGCTTACGCTGCGCGTGGTGCTTTTGTTTATTGTTATTTCTTGTTGTCAGTCGAGTCCGACATTTAGTGCCGCCGTGAATCCAGCGATTACAAAGGCGTGTGAAGTTGAATTGTATTTTGTGAAATTGTATCAAATAACAATAACGTTCTTTGTCCTGGTTGGTGTCCACGCTTACTCCGGTGTTTCTAAGTAAGTTATACAGAATTTCGCTTGTTTAATTAACTTACTTTGGCTGTCTTTTGAGGGGTTGCAGTGACATTACGGTAGGCTAACATTAGCATAGCCTACTCTGTTTCGATTCATATTTCCAATTTTCCCCTTGTTTTTCCATTGATTTCCTGTTGACATGCATTTATAGGTGTCGGAAATTCGTTTTATCTTATCATTAAGAAGTAGACTTAAAAAGTAGTTATTGCTGGAGGCAAATAGAAATGATACCTGATCACAATAATAAGCAGTCCACAATATCTTTAACTTCAGCTGTTCCAAAAGTTGCTATGACTTCATTATATGATGTACTATACTACTACTACTACTACTACTACTACTACTACTACTACTACTAATAATAATAATAATAATAATAATAATAATAATAATAATATGGTATATAAATAGGTTGTTGGGGATTCGACCAACATTATCGCAAAAGGAAGTGGGGGCCGATTGATTGGCGAGGTATGACCTTGTGGCATAGTAGGTGGTAAGACGCTAATTCCTAGATTCAGTCCTTTATTCAACAGTAAGCGAATATAATTTTTTCCCCTCCCTCACTGAAAGGGCAAAAAACATGAAATGTAAGAGATGTGAGCCAAAAATTAAATAACCTAACCTTGTCACTGAATTGGCTAGTTTCGCCCCCACACCCCCCTTAGTAATTTTTATGTGCACTAGCCTAACCATGAACACTGACTTAACCTCCTGACTTGTCACTGAATTGGTTAGTTTCTAGATGGGGGACTTCGCCCTCCATGCCCCCCTTATATCAGTGGGGGGCTTCACCCCCCCAAACCACCCTTTGTGATCTTTACACCCCCTTAATTTTTTTCCTAGTCAGGTGGTCTGCTCCCGACCCCCGTAGGAGGCTGCAAATTATAGAAAATTGACGAGCACTGCCTGGAAGACAGTCTGTCGGACTGTCAAGACCTCCTGGAAAAAAGTGAGTGACAGACATAAAACTCGTATATACGAAAGTGGTGCAAAGAAACGCAAAATGTCTCAAGCACGTGATAAAAAACATCTTGAAGCAATGTCAAAAAGACCCCTAATAATCACCTACTTCGACCTTGCTGCCATAAAACAGCCTGTTGGAAATGCTTCAGAACCGTCAGAAGAGGCATCAACAAGTAAATTAATTGTAGAAACTGAAACACTATCTTCAGAAAAGGCAGAGCCTTTGGACATATCTTCAAGTAGCTCTACACTAGTGTATGAAGTCGACACAATTTTCCAGGGTGAACATGAACATATGGACGTACAGGAACATGAAGAAGATGTTGCTATGGAAAAGGTCAGTATGAAAAATCAAGGTTTTGAGAATGATATTGGTTTATGGCCTGAGTCATCTACAGATGAAATGATAGCTTTTTGGGCAAAGAAGGGATCAAGTGAATTACATTGTGATGAACAGTTACTGGATAAAGCTTCAAAACTCCAAGGTCAGGTGAAAGGGAAGAGTGGAATTCATTACTCACGTAAATGTTCACGAAGTTTGTTTCAGAGGAAAACACTGAATAATGAAACAATTAATCGTTCATGGCTCTGTTGCTCTCCAACAACTGACAAAGTTTATTGTTTTCCCTGTAAGCTTGTTAATTCGTGATCTGAAAAGGGCAAATTAGCCACTGATGGATTTTGTGACTGGAAGCATGGAAATGACAGGATAGCTGATCGCGAGAAATCAAAGTGCCATCTAGAATCCATCATTACTGTAGCCAAACTAAGGAAAGAACATGGCAGGATAGATCAAGAATGATCAAAGCAAGTAGCTCAATTGCAAGAATACTGGTGTAAACTTCTTACACGTATTGTAAGTACAATTAAATTTATCGCTGAGCGAGGACTAGCATTCAGAGGCACAGATGAACTGATTGGTTCTCCATCGAGTGGGAACTTTCTTGGTATACTGGAACTCCTATCAGAGTATGATCCATTTCTTGCAACTCACATCAAACTGCATGCAAAATTAATAAAGGACGAGGTCACACAAATTATCTCTCCTCTACAATATGTGAAGAAGTAATTGGAATAATGGGCGAACATGTACTGCAAGAAATAATATCAAGAATCAAGAAGTCAAAATATTATTCTATTTCTCTTGACTCAACCCCAGATGAGGGTCACACTGATCAACTAACTTTAGTCGTACGCTATATGGAAGAGACATTGCCAAAAGAAAGGTTCCTGACATTCATGGACAATCGAGGTCACAATGGTTCTGATATGGCCAAAGCCCTGCTTCAGTTTTTAGAGGGCCACAATATTGATCTCAAAGATTGCAGAGGGCAGTCCTATGATAATGCTGCTAATATGAGCTGGAAGTATAAAGGAATGCAAGCCCTCATCAAAGACAAGAATCCATTATCAGAGTGCCATGCTTTGGACATTCCCTTAATTTAGTGGGAAAGGCAGCAGTTAATACATGCTCTGCAGCTATTCACTACTTTGACTTTGTTCAACAAATTTATTTGTTTTTCACAGCATCCACGGCACGCTATGCTACGCTCAAAGAAAAATTAACAAGAGCTGATAAGCAGTTGTATGTTCCCAAGCGACTAGATGAAACTCGTTGGTCTTGCAGAGCAGATGGAACAAAGGCTATAGTGCATGGTTACAGAGAGATGAAAGAGGCTCTTTATGACATAATGACTGATAAAACAAGGCTGTGGCTCGGAATGAAGCGTGTAATTTACATGAAAATATGGGTAAATTAGGAATAGCCATTTATGCTACATTTTGGAATGACATCCTAGAAAGATTCAGTGCAACAAACCATATTCTACAAGATCCTAAAATGGTTCTTAGTACTGCAGTGAAAGCACTCAAGTCTTTGAAAACATTTATTGAAACAAAGAGAGAAAAATATGAGGACTATGAAGCAGCTGGAATCAGACTGTCTGGTACAGAAGAGTATATTGAAGTTCGCCATTGTGTGAGGAACGTGCGTCTTAATCCACTTGATTATGGTAAAGCAGAGGATGCCCAGATGAGTCCCAGCGTAAAGTTTCGTGCAAACAGTTTCCTTCCAGTTATTGACCAAATTGTCCAATCTCTTGAGTGACAGAATAGCTGCTTATGATGTTGTATGTGAGTGCTTTGGATTCCTCAGTCGCCTAGAAGATATGGATGCTGATGAGATCAATTCAGCCGCAGCTAGTCTTGTGAGTTTTTACAAAGGTGACCTACATTAGAGCCCAGTCTCAAAGATGAACTCGTTCATTTTGTTGAATTGGTAAAACTCGACAGAAAAGACAGTGAAAAAATTCCAAAAGAACTCTACTTTTACAAAATTCTCCTTGACAGTGGCTTACAGGCAACTTTTCGTAGTGTTGAAATCTCGTTGAGAATCTATTTAATATTAATGGTGTCCAATTGTAGTGGTGAAAGGTCATTTTCCAAGATGAAAATAATAAAAAACCGACTGAGAACGTCACTGAGCCAGAGTCGTCTTTCATGGTTGGCTATAATGAGTATTGAAAGTGATACTCTTCGAGAAATAGATTTTCAGACAATAATTACAACTTTTGCCTGTCAGGAAGTACGTAAACCTGCTCTGTTCCTGTAAAGTAGTTAAATAATAATAATGTAGGAGCTTCCTTGGTGTTTCCTTAGCTACGGTACTTCTTATATGTGGAGACTATATATTCTATAATACTTACTTAACCTGAATACTAAGAGGTCTTCATTTTTTGCCAATAATAGGTCTCAGTATAACCCAGAATTGCCCAGGTGGAAAATGCTCACTGTGCTCACCCCTCCATTCACTAAAAAATAATAATAATAATAATAATAATAATAATAATAATAATAAGGAAATAAAATAAAATAAATAAATCAACTGGATATAGGGCCCCCAAAAATGATGTGCCCCGGGACCCCCACAGCTGTGGATCCGGCCCTGGGTACCAGAGTCGACCGTAGCCAAGTTGAGAGACAACGATAGTCAGTGATTTTGACCACCCCGCAGTGAAGACAGATGTAAGTTAACAAGGTCTCTGGTGAACGTGCGCCGTGCTAGTCGAGTTCAGATTCTGTACTTAGAATCGATATCAACCCATCGCCACCATGGTAGATGATTCGCAATATTGTCACACTTGGGTAATGGTGAATTTTTTTTTTCACATGCGCACAACTTCTTCCGTTCACAAATTTTAAGCCACAAATACCGGTCAGTATCGAATTATACTGCTCCTTAGGTGTAAATTATTCCCAAGATTTAGTGAGACGTAACTGAAGTATCGCCCAGAGGCCTTGAGAAAAATTGCTCAATGTGACGACACAATGATATTCGCAAAATGTGCAATGAAAATTACGATAGTCTGTATCTACGCCTTCAGTACTTAAAAAAAAAAAAATCTTCAAAAGTACTTGTAAATCTCGCCTCGAGTTTTGAATCACCTAGAGCCATTCCTTTCTATTGAGAACAGTTAAAAGGAAGGAATCTCCGTCAAAATTTTGATTGAGCCAGATTTTTCCTACACCATAAGTTTCAGATTGAATAAAAAGAATAAAAAAAAATGTTGCAGTGAGTAACAGAAAACAGGAATAAAATGTGTTTTCTTTCTAAAGAAAACGACTTCAGGGTAGACTATGCGTAAGAAATTGTTCCTTTGGCATCTAATAACCTCCAAAATCATAAAACACGCTGCTGTTAGTACGAACTCACAAGCAACATATTACAATAAGTACAAAGTATTTTGCCTCATAAAACGATTCAGATGAAAAATATTAGAAGACTAAATATCAAAGGCCGTACTTGTCTTTTGAAGTTTCCCCCGGAAAGAAGGTTGTGGGGTGGGGGTTCATTCCCACCTTGGAGGAATAATAACTTATAGAGATTTCCTGAGTCCCTACCTGAACCCGGGAAGCCAGGTCAGTCAACGGTTACTCCCCCGAAGACTGGTAAAAAGAGCCTTGGAACCAAAGATACCTACCGTGCTATAGTGTTATTGTTAATCATTAACTGTCTCTTTTATACATTTCCTTCTGTTAACTTTCAGGTCAAATTTTTAAACGTTTTCTGACTCAGTTTCAATTTCATTTTCAATTTCAAGAACAATAACACAGAAAAGACCCATATATGAATCGACCACTTACTCCGGAAGATGGTTTAAATAGGATTTGTTTGAGACCATGATAACACATAGCTGCCTTCCTTTAGGCAAAAATCAATAACAACAGTTGTGAGATTAACCTAATCTGTGTTCCATGTTATTCCATAGAGGGCTATAAAGTTTAACGGCTACGTAGGCCAGGTGTTTTCGTATACAAATAACCAAGGTCAATAGAAGCATTATAATTAGTAAACCCTGGTTTCCCCTCCACTTGCTGATACCATTTTGCAATTGTTCTGGAATGTGGCAAGCAGGTGTTGAGAACCTTCCTTACGTAACGACATGCTTTTGGAGAATAAAAGTGCAGCGTTAGAGCAAAACTTCGCAGTGCTGGTGAATATTCGTTTTGTAGCGCGTGTTCATTATGTTTTTGTAGCGGATGTTCATTATGTTTTGCAGTTTGTCTTTTCAAAAGGTCTGCAATACCTGCAGCACAGTTCTCTAGAACAACCAAACTTTCATCACTTACAAACGATTTCCGTTTTAGCTCACATTTATTCAAACCACTGTTTTTCTTTATAAGACGACGTTTGGTCTGTTGCAACAGTTTCACTTTCTTTCTTGAAACACCCAACTTCTTTTCAATATGTATGGTTTTCTGCTTTGAATTCTTAACTTCACTTTGCGAATTTTGTGCTGGGCATTCAGACGTGGAAACATCAACTTCTTGGCGTTGCTTTGGCGGTTCCCTTTTTTCTGTAGTTTTTGTCAGCAAATATTCAGGAAAAGCTTCAAATACACTCGGTATAACTTCACTGTGCAAACGAACTTTCAATGCCGTCCGATAAAAGTCCTCTTCTCTAAAGTGCTTAGAGCATAAACTTGAGTATTTCGTTGGAGTGAAGTTTTCACGTCTTAAAGCATGAACCCATTCATTTCTCATGGCCTCATCTTTCGGAAAACTGTAAGAGAAAGAGAGAGAGAAAAAAATTAGAAACGTTTCATAGCCTGAAATATAACTATTTCTATCATAATTTTATCTTCATTTTTTTTTTTACAGAATAGGAGGATGACAATAAAATAAGGAACATAATCTTTATATTTTCATAGCTCTTTTTTTACAGAATAGGATGACTAAAATAAGGAACATAATCTTTATATTTTCATGAATAAGAAATCAACGCTCTTGACACAATTACAAATCACTGCGACTCACCGATGAAATGTA
>NC_089744.1:4240000-4250000 GCF_040412425.1 Macrobrachium rosenbergii
TCTCTCTCTCTCTCTCTCTCTCTCTCTCTCTCTCTCTCACTTCATAAAATGAAATAATGAAAGTCAGGTAAATGACAGAATTCTCTACAAACACACCACTCAAGTCTGCGAGGAGCGGTTTCTGTTGAAAGCAGAGGTTTCGTGTCCCAGAATTCCTTTCTAAACTGTAAACGGAATCCATATTCCCCCTCTGTGGTTCCTAGCCTTTTTTGGAGGCGGCCCCAGTTATGCATTTCTAGCCATGTCGCGACTCCGCTGGTTTTATCCTCTTTATATTACTGGATGTCCACCAGCGGTTCCAGAAAAAAAATTTTTTTGGGGGGGGGCATTTTCAATTTTTATATATATACACACACACACACACACACATATATATATATATATATATATATATATATATATATATATATATATATATATATATATATATATATTTATACTTATATATATATTGTTTCTTTAATCGATATTTTTATTTTTTCCCATTTTTATATTCATTTATGTCATTATCTAAATCTTCAGTATTATTATTTTATCATTACTTTTCATGGGGGCACGTGCCCAGGTGCTCCCCCCACCCTCCTTGGTCCGCTAGTTATGTAAGTTGTAAAAGCGGGAGGCAAGAGGGGAGGGAGGGACGTGGCCTGATTGCGTTTACAGGCTACAAGTTAAAAAAAGTATACCTTAGTTTTACCAGACCACTGAGCTGATTAACAGCTCTCCTACAAAACGCTATTCACCGAACGCGTACAGTACTCGGGGATACCAACGATGAATATGCATTTGTATTACTTTGTTTAAATAAATATATATAGATATAAAGAAAAAGATTATTCCATGCGTTTAAATTGATTTACGAGGGAAGAATTCTGGTAAAACAAATATTGTTTGTGACACTCGTTAGAAATGCCTTGTTATAAATTCATACAAACAAATATTTGCATATGTATATACATAAAATTGTTATCAAATACGGTCTAGGATCTCACCTTTTTTCCTGAATAAATTCGAGCATTGAACGTCTGGTAATTTGATGACCTGGCGACCCCAGGAATAATGACCCCCTTTGGGCCCGCGACCCCTCGGTTGGGAAAGGGTAATCAAGATACATGAATAGAATGTCCTTCTATGGTACACATAGACATACGCATTTCTTAATCAGATTATTAAACAACTTTTATTTTAGAACGTTTTTATTTTTCCATTATCAAATTACGATGCTAAATTAGGCCGAGACTCTTAAGTTTAAAGACCTCTAGAGACGACTTACAGATGATATCTTCCGACATTCTCTGATGCGGTCTTTTATGAAGAGGTGCAGCGAATATTGTTGTTCCTTTAGAATATTTCAGTGCCCATTGCTAACAAAAAAAAAAACTTAATTCATGCTATAAATTAAACACAGTTTACTAGACACTTTGGATTTGATCATGGGATTTTGTTAAAATCATTTATTCCATTTTAGGAGTATTTTTTGCAAGAGGTTAAGAAGACCAATTATTTAAGAAACATTTTATAATTACTAGGTTTTATAACAAAGCAATTACGAAGTTATCATTGCAAGTGTATTCATTATTAACATCATAAAGGTATTTCGATTTAATGAAGATCTTAACCAAAATTGCCGAAACCTCCGTAAGGTCTATGGAAGCCTCCAGAGAAAGGTCGTCCGTAGAACCTATGGGCTTCTGGTTCAGGTTCTGCACTTCGCCTCCAGCGTCTGTGGAATCCGAAGGATGAGCCAAAAGGCCTGCTTCCAAAGCCATGGTGTCCGAAAGATGGAGAAGCTTCGGGTTCAGGCTCTGCATCAGCCTCTGGATCAGCGCTACGCCTCCAGCGTCTGTGGAATCCGAAGGATGAGCCAAAAGGCCTGTGTCCCAAAGCCATGGTGTCCGAAAGATGGAGAAGCTTCAGGTTCAGGCTCTGCATCAGCCTCTGGATCAGCGCTACGCCTCCAGCGTCTGTGGAATCCGAAGGATGAGCCAAAAGGCCTGCGTCCAAAGCCATGGTGTCCGAAAGATGGAGAAGCTTCAGGTTCAGGCTCTGCATCAGCCTCTGGATCAGCGCTACGCCTCCAGCGTCTGTGGAATCCGAAGGATGAGCCAAAAGGCCTGTGTCCAAAGCCATAGCGTCCGAAAGATGGAGAAGCTTCGGGTTCAGGCTCTGCATCAGCCTCTGGATCAGCGCTACGCCTCCAGCGTCTGTGGAATCCGAAGGATGAGCCAAAAGGCCTGTGTCCAAAGCCATAGCGTCCGAAAGATGGAGAAGCTTCGGGTTCAGGCTCTGCATCAGCTACGGCTGTGGCCTCAGGCTCTGGATCTGCACTTCGCCTCCAGCGTCGGTGGCCAAATGAGGAAAATCCTCCCAAATGAGAGCCAAAGCCACCATTGTAGAATCCGCGATTGAAGCCTGGATCAGCTTCTGCCTCTGGGTCAGCAACGCCATTTGCGATGCAGAAAGAGGCAATCACAGCAACAAGTACCTGTAAGTAAAAATTTAATTTTCTTAAGGTAAAAGAAGAAAAGTTATTAAGCAATGATCTTAAACACGAAGTCTTGTCTATAAGTCCTTCCTAAATTGTATGCTGTCATTACCATCTAATCTGATTATGCAGCTGAATGCATATTATGCTTAAAATGAGACCTACTTATTATTATTATTTTTATTATTATTATTATTCCGAAGATGAACCCGTATTCATATGGAAAGCCTACTGATAAGTTTCAGTTATACGTGCAAGTCGTTTAAAGCAATGAGGACTTACGAGTGTCTTCATGTTGATGTTCTTCCAGAGCAGGACTGGAGAGAAGTGATTTCCAGGCCGACGGTGGACGCTTTTATACAGCTGGCTGGAGCCACAGCGTAAATCCCCGTTCTTTCCCAACCGCTCGACTGTACGCTGTACTCCATTCCCCCACCAATCCCCGCAACAATCCTAGTGCTATCCCTTCTTCCCCCAACCAAACCCCAAGCGATTATTTTCTGAAGCTCCCGGCTCCTTGATTTTTCTATGATCAGACGTTTTCCTCTTTTTCATTGTTTGAACCAAGTGAAGAACAGAGGAATTAAAAGGTTAATAGCTGGACGTTTTATTTGCCAATACTATGGCATTTGAGTGACAAAGAAAGAATAAAAGTGGTAGAGAGTGCGTAATTAACTTATAGTTATGTTATTTATAAATATATATATACACACACACATATATATATATATTATTATATCCATCTGTCTGTTGTTCTATCTGTCTATCTATCTATCTATCTATCTATCTATCTATCTATGTATATGTATATATATATTATATATATATATATATATATATATATATATATATATATATATATATATATATATATATATATATATATATATAGATCATCATTCACCTTGCACCCAGCTGTTCTTCGCTTAACGTACCTGCTGCAACCTCTGTTTATACTCCCCTCCCCAAATCTCTCTCTCCCCCCCTTCATTGGTTGCCTGTGTCAGTTTGCTTAACACTATCGGTGTGGTTCGGTGTCTTTTGCTCTTGTATTGGCCCTCTCCTTCTTATGCTGTTTTGTTCTTTTTTAAATACTTTTTTTTAGATACCTTTTAAGTGTTTTTACGATTGTCCTTTTTTTTTTAATTGTCCTTTAACGTGGTGTTTATTATGTAATGAGTATACATTTTAGTTTCTATACGCAATTACTGTTTAAGTTCATCGCTTTTTCAGCCTGGAAAATGTATCAAGAGATACGAAACGTCGGCGTAAGAATGAATGGATAAAGATAAAGAACGCCTTTCCGTTACTCCAATTTGCCTATATTTTTTTTATATTTGTATATATATACATTTATTTACGTATAAATATATAAATTTTATTATAAATAATATTGCTAAGGCTCAGGAGGACATATCATTTCAGGTAGGAATTAGCGGTAATTTCAGTCTGATGACGAGGTTATTAACCTGGAAAGTTCGTAAAATAAAATGTTTTTCCTAGTTGTATATATATATATATATATATATATATATATATATATATATATATATATATATATATATATATATATATGTATGTATGTATGTATATATTCGTGTATGTACATGTGTATGAGCTTTTGCTTTCTAAACTTGAAGTTTGTATTGTTTCATCCACGAATACTCTGCAGTACTCATTCCTCTCAAATTCTATCACTTAAACAAACTCGTCGAAAACAACCAATGCTGTCTCTGTTATGATCAAACCCAGGATAATATGACGGTGAATTTCACCTCTCCTTTCTCATCAGATATGAAGACATTTCGGAGAAAGTATTTAATTTTTAATTACAATAAACGGTACTGAAACATTCGGCTTCTATAACGAGTAAGAGTGATTGAAAAAAGACCAGCTCATTTAACAACAGTGTCGTAGTTCTTGTCCAATTTCACCGTCAAAGAACAGTCTTTCTATCTGTTGTTTTTGAGAATAATCAAATTTAATGAAAAATGTAATATTCATAACTACGTTGATTAGACTTTTTCCCGTGTTTTAATTATCTTTTGAGCGTGGTGGCCTTTGTGGACCGCTGAGAATAGGAGTCGTGGCTAATCGACTCTTCATTGTGGCCTTATGCCTTCCCAACACTATCCCTCCCCACCCCCAAACACCACACCCATCCAGCACTAATAGCCCGTCTCTTGCTCCACACCTGTTTGTTGCGTGTTGGACTGTCATGCTTTTAGTTCATATGCAGCTTGAACCATTTACCCTGACAATAACCATTGATCTGATGATGAAAGTATTAGCTCAAATGACAGTACCTATATAGTACCTATATAGTTATGCAATAATTATCACACGTCGAACGACTTTTGACATGTAAATATTCATACGCGGAAGGAATCACAATTAATGTAGTAATAAATGCAAACATAGTGTGGGATCTCTAAGAACCCTGAACTCGTTTGCTTGTTTTCAGTGGGCGAGAAGTTTCCCGAAGTGGTGAGATTCCCCAAGCTTCAATTTGCATTTTGTTATATTTGTGGCTTTGTTTTTTTCTTTGATTTTTTCCATTAACAATTTTTCGTTACGTTTTCATTCCCGAACAGAGCAGATTTTATGTGAAGTGTTAAACAAAGACACTCATTATAGATACTTCACTACTCCACTCGCAAACCGTCACAACAACACTAGGTAATAGATTTGCAATAGTATTAAATTCATAAAACGAAATTGATAGGCATTTTGGTGATGTTTCTTAGTCTCAAACGTGTCAGTTACGGAGGCCTACTCCTTGTGGGGTAGACTCGAAAATATGCAGTCAGTCATCCAGAGTGACTGTTGCAATCGGAGTTTCCAAATGTCTTTTCCATCTGTACTAGGAAAAAAGCATACCATAAAGTATAAATCTTTGAGCAAGAATATAATAATAATAAACTAATTTTCACACTTTATAATTTCTATCTTTCTTTCTTTGTTAATATACGTATTCATTCATTTGTTACTCTTTATTTAATTATCTGTTTATTTGTTCATTCTTTTATTAATCTTTTGCCTACATCCAAAAGAGTTGCAAAACCTGGATCGAGTTATGAAACGAAAACTTTTGGGTGTGGGTACGGTACCGACACGATCAGTATTTTCAGTTTGTAATAATATATTAATAATATATTACTATAATATATTACTATAAGTGTTTGTTCAGGTTTTTAACGATGGCGATGTTTCTAAAGCAACCTTCAACGGATGAAAAATCCATCTCACAATTATCACGAGCTCTTGAGTGGTATTTCGTCAAACTGATTAGGATGGGAGAGACATGAACTGGAGTTTTCAGATGAACTCAGCGCCGTATTATTCAGTAAAGTCGTTTACGTATTCACTCCTTCATTCTTGAACATGTGATTTAGTCTTTTGCTATTTGTTGTTTTCTGCTCGTTAATCCATAATTATTTTTTATTTTTGGTTGTAATGATGCGCCTGCATTTCAAAACTATTGTTAGTTTAACATTGTAATGAAGAGTTTAACTTTCTCAACTTACTTAAATGTTTCTCTCTCTCTCTCTCTCTCTCTCTCCTCTCTCTCTCTCTCTCTCTCTCTCTCTCTCTTCATGGGTTTATCTCTATCTTTATAACGCACTCTGTTAGCATGACCGCAAGTATATTCCTTAAAACTTTCAAATCTCTGTCAGTCAGTTTTATTGTTCTAAATTAAGCCATCTTTTTTACTCTATGCTCAGCTGTATATATTAACACATCTACCAAGTACTAGCTTTACAACATTTATCGTCGAATATTTCGTACACACAATGAGCGTTCGTAACCATATATGTCGCTACCATAGATATATAGTCCAGGAATTCCCGAGTTATTGAATCACGATGTGTGTGTGTGTGTATGTGTGTGTGTGTGACGTTATGACAGTTAATTAGTGTTAGAATAAAATACCTTCCGGTGAAATCTTTCTTTGCATTCAGACAGAAAAAAGCTGAACCACAGAAACTTCAACAGACATATGAGCGGACCAACTTGAACGACAATGAAACAAAAACGTTAAAAAAATACTCTTTCACTTTAATCTCGTTTTCTTTCGTGGGTCTTATGTACTCTGATATACTCACCATTGCAAATTATCCTCCTAAAGCTCTCAGTCTCACCCTTACAACGCTGGAACTAATACATTTATACTCCATCGTCCGTTCCCAGAATCCTCCTGATGCTACAAACTTTAATATCTTCTCTGGTTCCGTCCCTTCAGTGAGTTCTTTAAATTCTTGCGCAAGACGTATATATATATGTATATATATATATATATATATATATATATATATATATATATATATATATATATATATATATATACATATATATATATATATATATATATATATATATATATATTTATATATATATATATATATATTTATTTATATATATATATATATATATATATATTCACACATATTAATATATTTCATACGTGTGTTTGTATGTGTACGTGTGTATGTGTGTATGCTTGTATACTACAGTGAGAGCAGTTTCTGTTGAAAGCAGAGGTTTCTTGTCCCAAAATTCCTCTCTAAACTGTAAACGGAATCCATATTCCCCCTCTGAGGTTCCTAGCCTTTTTGGAGGCGACCCCAGTTATGCATTTCCAGCCATGTCGCGACTCCGCTAGTTTTTATACTCTTTATATTACTGGATGTCCACTAGCGATTCAAGAAAATGTTTCTACTGGCAGGGCACAAATTTTCATATTTACACACACACACACACACACACACATATATATATATATATATATATATATATATATATATATATATATATATATATATATATATATATGTATATATATATATTGTCACGATGAGTATCAAGTACCTGTTATTACACAACTAATCTCAAAATTCAAAAATATACCTCACTTCAGCCAGATACCTGAACTCTCATAACATTAATTATTACGACTGAGTACTCTAAAGGTAACAGTGATCCCTTAAGAAAAGCTTATTTATTACTTGAAAAACCAAACTAACTCTATCAGAATATGTGTGAGGTATCAAAAATTAAACTAGAAATATTCTAGAGCAGAAGGGCATCACTCCATCAAAAAACTCTGTTTCCCTGGTATTAATTCACTTTTGCAAAACTAAAGAACAAAACATGTTTATCGCTTTGCCTTATGCACACACAATCAATCCTATTCACTGGTGATCAGTAAATGAAACACTGTTTTTCTAAAAACATTAAATACAAAATTTATTTTTAAATTCAAGTTTATAATTAGTTTACAATTAATTAGAATTCACAATCTGAAAAATTTATTATTACTTGAAAATAATACAACTCTCAATTAATTCTTGAATTAAATTATGAAACAAAACTAACTCACAAAAACTTTATCAGGAATTTAAATTAATCAAGCAAAATTTAAACTATCAAGAATTACTCAAGATTTGAAAAGAAAATCTTAATAAATGAAATCAAGTATGCAATGTTAAATTATACCAAGAAATATTTAAAACGTTACGTAAATAAATGTTACATCACAAACAAACATGAAAAAAATAAAGAGATTGTAAATAGAAAAAAAATATAAGATTTATCAATAATGATTTCACTTGGTAAAAATTTCCTAATTTATCATACCATGGTATTAATAAGCAAAATTCACGTTACCTTACACAAACTTGTGAAAACCTCTGTAAATCACTTGCTGCAGCTGCGTTACCACAAAACACACTTTTTACCAGGTGCCGTTACAAACTAAATAACTTTACTAAATTCAGATCTCAAAAGTTAATGCTAATACGTGACCACAAAACACTACGTTAAAAGTAATCTCTTTCTAAGAACGAGGGAGAGAGAGGGAACCAAATCAACTGGTCTCAGAAATCAGAATGAAACAAATTTTAGAATTCCAGTAACACGTGAAACAATTACATGGTGTCATTAAAGCATTTTGGGTGCGAGATACAAAAAGTTCTAGAAGCAGGAAGTGACGTCATTAAAGCATTTTGGGTGCGAGATACAATGGAGAAGCTTCTAGAAGGAAAATGACGTCATCCCAGCAAAACGTTTTGAACGCAATCTTACAAAACATGGCGTAACTGATCAAGACACGTATTTTTTCTCTCAAAGTGGCGTACGTGACTCGAACATGTAACAACTTGAAATCACTCGTCTTGAGCTCGTATGGGACGAATCGGCATTTGTTTTCCAAACCTGTCATCACTAACCCAAAACAAAGCGCTATCTCTTATCTCAACTGATGACAATTGAAATGAAACAAGTCCTTGCTGGACACACACACGTGTTCACATACTACGCTTTTATCAAGAAAGATATTTGTTCTAAACTACGTTGCTATTAAAACTGTATTATCAATTCTAAATTATGCTATTAAATTATTTAAACATTAGTTCTTTTGAGATCTGATGCCAAACTAAATATGACACTTCAACAATCATTATCATTACACATAAAACATGATAAAAAAAAAGTAAATATGTCAAAATTATAGGAGGATATACGTATTACAAGGAAACATCAAAAAATATATATGATAATATATATATATATATATATATATATATATATATATATATATATATATATATATATATATATATATAATTTCTTTAATCGATATTTTTATTTTTTCCCATTTTTATATTCATTTATATTATTATCTAAATCTTCTATATTATTATTTTATCATTATTTTTCATAGGGGTACGTGCCCCGTGCTCCCCCCTCCTTGGTCCGCTAGTTATGTAAGCTGTAAAAGCGGGAGGCAAGAGGGAGGGACGTGGCATGATTGCGTTTACAGGCTACAAGTTAAAAAAAGTATACCTTAGTTTTACCAGACCACTGAGCTGATTAACAGCTCTCCTACAAAACGCTATTCACCGAAAGCGTACAGTACTCGGGGATACCAACGATGAATACGCATTTGTATTATTTTGTTTAAATAAATATATATAGATATAAAAAAAAAAGATTAGTATATACATTTAAATTGGTTTAATAATGAAAAATTCTGGTAAAACAAATATTGTTTGTGACACTCGTTAGAAATGCCTTGTTAAAAATTCATACAAACAAATATTTTTAATGACCTCATTTGGGCCCGCGACCCCTCGGTTGGGAAAGGGTAATCAAGATACATGAATAGAATGTCCTTCTATGGTACACATAGACATACGCATTTCTTAATCAGATTATTAAACAACTTTTATTTTAGAATGTTTTTATTTTTCCATTACCAAATTACGATGCTAAATTAGGCGGAGACTCTTAAGTTTAAAGACCTCTAGAAACGACTTATAGATGATAACTTCTGACATTCCCTGATGCGGTCTTTTATGAAAAGGTGCAGCGAAAATTGTTGTTCCTTTAGAATATTTCAGTGCCCATTACTAAAAAAAAAAAAAAACTTAATTCATGCTATAAATTAAACACAGTTTACTAGACACTTTGGATTTGATCATCGGATTTTGTTAAAATCATTTGTTCCATTTTAGGGGT